>NW_017536430.1:199602-207227 GCF_001853355.1 Bactrocera latifrons | reverse complement strand
GTAACATATGGCTGCAATATTATTGCGTTGTTAGTCAGCCATTTTATTAGYCACTTTTGTTTACATTTGCATAAACGCGATTAACCTTTTCATTTAGCGTTTATTTAGTATTTATTTAAAATTTAGTGCCTTATTGGATTTGTCATATATCTGGCTGGTTAGGCTTTAAAAAATTCATCTATATTTGCCGCAGCCAATTAAAGTTGCTATACTTTTTGTAGTTAAAAATTTCAAAACATTGCTGTGCCAGTTAATACAATAAATTGCCAATTTAACAATCAATAAAATTCAAATGCGGCTAAATAAATCTCGGGCACTACAAGCCGTCCGCCAAACGCCGCGCGCTCTTTCGCTATACCATACCATGCCCTGCCTTGCCTTGCTGAGCCATGCCATGCTGTGCTGTGCTKTGCCAGTTAAGCGAATGCAAAACATGGCAAATGGAATTTATGGCAAGCAATTGAGAATTGTAAATTGAAAAATATTCAATAAAATTTAGTCATTTATCATATTTGCCAMTGGCCAAAGGCTCAAATGGTCGTTGTAGTGTTTATGTGTGGGTTAGTGTGTATATTCGCCGGCCAATTCGCCGTTTCGCTCCATCAACAACATCACCAGCAATCGTTATGTACTACGAATCGAGGCATATATATACTAATACATACTATCCCATACCTATATACACACTTATAAACACACAAATACGTGTATATGTATCAGCTCACATTGAACTCATKGACGACATTTTTGTTTATGTTGCTGCAGATTTCACTACAACTGTTGCCAGTAAAAATCATAACAACGAATTGGAAGCGAAGCAGAACATAAAATATGCCACACACATACTACATACAAACATGTACAGAGATATGTACCTGGAGTCGCTGAGTTGGCTGAACTTCGCTGTGGAACGCGAACGAAATTAAATTAACTGCCTGAGATAGTGAAGAGAATTGCATACAGCCACACTTATACATACATGCATAACGAAATAAGCGCATACTACAACAACTATTACAGTTAAACCGTAAATCTGGTCGAGCAGCCTTTTCGAGCTTTAAGTTCAAGGATACTTTTAGAGCGCTTTTGAAAACACCGATTAGATAGACAAGCAGCTGCTTTTTAAAGACAAAAGAGCCGATCGGGCCTTTAGGTGCCAAGCTTATAATGACTTAGTATGCCAAAAGTCTTTTACCAGTGCATACTGTTCAACTAATAAGAATATAATATGACCGTCGAAGCTCGAAGATATAGATTCATCGATAGCACCATCTTGGCGGTCCATGCAACAACTTGAAAGAAATCACATATGTGCATGAGGAGCCCGGCGTAAGAAAAAAAGAGAGTATATGAAGATTCTTTACTCTATATTCGCAAGCCTCGGGTCTGAATAGAAACTAGAGTGTATCTTTTCACAATAATGTTCACTTACAATCGCCAAAGCCTAACTTTAAATATCTTCAGAACCCTAATAAACCTTGAACTGTAAGTTTCATGGGTAAAATCGTGATATAATTGCAATTTCATATTAATTTTAAGCTAATGTTTTGGAAGGCAGTTCGAAAGTATTACAAATCTGGTCTCGTAAACTTTTTATAGAAAAATTTCTTCGAGAAATTTTAATGGCAAAAAATAATAGTTCTGTAAAAGTTTTCTTAAACCTTTAAGGGGTGATATTGTTCCATCAGACTTAGACTTCTCAAAGGCATTAGAAAGTGTGGATGCTAAGCAAAGGATTGATGTACGATTCAGCRGGATCAAGTTTTTAGAGGATAATATCGGACAAGAAACTAGCTAACAAGAAAGAAAGACATCATGCCTCTTAGATAAAATTTTTATCCTCTTGACCAATCTCTATTGCAACTATTACAACCAGCGTATCGTTTTGCTCAGCGATAGTCAAGCGGCACTAAAAGTGTTCTCATTTTATGTTTTAAAAAATCGCCATTAGTGGAGGAGTGTATAGGAAGGTTGAACCACCTATCAGTTTGCAACAGTGTACCCCTAGACTGAGTGCCGTGGTGTAAAGGGGTAGCGAACAATGAGTTGAACAACAAAGTAGCCCGCTCTGCRGCAGCTTCCAGGATGATGGGYGCAGAACGATACCTTACTGMGGGGCTCCATGCCATAAACGAGTTGCTCCGCATGGAGGAGGAAGTGACGAAAGAACGATTGTGACAGCAGGCAGCAGAAATGCGCCACGCCAAGCTGCTACTGGAAGGTTTCAACATTGCACGCTTTAGAGATATGCTAAACTTCTCTGGAGACATATTCCATCTCCTTGTCGCGCTCTATACAGGGCACTGMAGACTCASCAAGCACTTGGGCATAGTCTATTCCGCAAATTACCGGTTCTACCACATGAAACACGAAMCCAGAACACCTGATTCTATATTACCCAGCAACTTGTAGAACCAGACAATTGTTTCTCAGTATCTCCTAGGTTGTGTAGTAACAACATCATTTCTTACGCCAAGTACTGGATTCAAATCTTGGCTTCCTGATGGCCAATTATCTGCAGCTATGATATCAGGTATACTACTTAAAGCCACTACTAAGTGGTTCTTGCTTTTGCGCTTAAGCAGAATCTTGCTCTCAAAAAAAGGAAGCATTCCTTAGCTGCCTTAAAACGCCTTCTAAAACACTTTTCTGGAATTTTTTCCTCTCTAATTGCAAATACTTCAGTTGTGTAGTAACATCCTCACTTGTTATGTCAAGTACATATATTGAGTTCTATAGTTCAGATCTTAAACGCACAACCCAACAATTATGGTTTATTTTTCCCAACCAATAATATAATAAACATAGCATGTTGATTATTCAAATAATTTATTTCTTAAWTGAAAATACCTACATTAATAAATTATATATGGACAACCTGACTGCGCCATATTCGTATTATGTAAGCCGTAAACGATGCATGGACAATGGGTTCTGGTGGCGGTGGATTGTTCACTGGTTCGTGCTGGTCCATCCATCGCCATCTGAATTGGGCAAACGTTTCACGTCGTACACCTTGTGTTCTATATTCACAGTTAACAGTATCTTTAAAAATAGGAGCGCACATTTCAGAGTTTCAAGACAATTTCCGATAAAATTTGAAGTGGTTTTACTTTCAAAAGCAGTTCTGACTTCGTTATTCGAAATATACTCTGGCTGTGCTCTCGATCGTCTTTTTTCCAGAGCAACTTTGTTCAAGTTTTCAATGAAGATGTGATTATTTTTTTACGCAATTCTCTTCAAAAAAAAAAAACTACTTATTTTAAAGCAATATTCAGTAATCTTGAAGATGAGATAGTTTTCGCTTCGTTCTCGAAAAAGTACTGTTCTTTGCTGTATTGGTTCGGCRGTATTTTATACTGAGCGCAGGTAGCACAAATTATAGTATAGTTACCAGCAGCAGTCTCGCTGTTATTGTTTCCAAATTCTATAGAGGACATTAATGCTTTATGTAATGACTWTGTAGAGATTTCTTTTGTTATGCTTACCCTGCATAAAGGACTTTTGTTATATAATATTATGGGTTGCATTATTTCAAATTTATTTCAGCACAATTTACGAAAATTTATTTCAATATTTATTGAAAAGAATTTCAGTTTTATACTTCTAAGAATAACTTCTTTAAGTTTTTTAATTTCTYTAGTTTATTTTTACACATGTTCTGGAGAAAAACGATCTCTATTTACCTGTTCTATTCGAAAACAAAGGTATCCTTTCATAATATGAATGACATGCAGAAACGGGTTGTTTTCTTTTATACATAGGAGAAATGAAATGTGAAAATCATCTGTAGAAATTTTTAAATATTAAAATTTGACAAAGTAATATTTATATTTCTTTTTTTGAAGAATTGTACCTGCAAAGTTTTTGAGGCTTTCGAATATTGAGCAATATATTGGTAATTATAATATCTTGATCAATTTGTGAAAATTTGTTTGTGAGGATATGATAGAGTAAATTATTCAGATTCTAAAATAAAATCAGAGATCTGAGATCGGAATGTTATGAAGTGTAATATACCCTCTTCAAGCTTAAAATCTTGGTTGAAGCTCAAAAGAAMATATCAAGCTCAAATTTTTGAAATGCTTGATTTTTGTAAAATTTTTGTCTGACGAATCGCCTTATTTTTCTTAAAATCATAAAAACAAGCTCAATGAAAAATATTTGGGTAAATTTTTTGATTACAATTTTTTTTTTTTTTTTCAAAAGAATCACATTTTATTTCAGAATTTGTTTATTCAGTTTTCCTTGTAAATTTAGCAGTATCGATTAATATTTTCAAGGTTTATCACTGCTATCGGCATGTCAAATCACCCGGGTGTACGCGGAAAGTTGTCTTGAATAGTCAGTATGTGGCTTGTAAGCCAATTCGGTATGTAGATTGAATACTTGGAGCAGCGATTTGACGATGTCAGGCTTTCTAGGGCTGCAGCACCGTTTTTTGTGTGAAAAATTGGTTAGCCATTCTGGGGCAGAATATGTGCCAGATAGAGTCTAAAAATATAAACTAGTGATATTGCTAAAGGTTTGTCTGCTTCTGATCTTAACTAATTCTAACATTTGTTATTATTTTCTTTTCTTCAAAGTATTGTTATTCTTCGAAAATTCCTCTCTTAATACGCAACATGTTAAAGAAAAAATCTATGTATAATTGCTGCCTGCGTTAAAAAATAAATAAATAAACGTATACAAAATTTTGGGGTTGAAGAGTTGAAGTTAGGCGAAGACTCTTCTAAAACATTTTGCTGGCACAATTCATACCAGATTTAACCAATTTTACACATAAGGGAAACGTTCGAAACTTTTACCGGATACCTTCCACCAAACCGGCAGCTGTATGGACACTATGGTGAGCCCTTACAATAACATTTTTTGAGTCTTTGAAAGGCTTAGAGTAAATATTGTCTCAAAATATGTTATTTGTGGAAGGTTTTAGCTAGATTTTGTTCAAAAATCTGGCTCAACGAGATAGAGAAGCCCCATTTTATTAACAATAAATTTTGTAAAAATCTAACTCAATCTTCCTTTTAAGTTTTTTTTTTTTTTTATCTAATTGTATTTCGAAACAACTCACTTCAAATTTTTAAAATCATTAATCGCCTAAGCTAGATTTGTCATTCATAATACTCTACCACGAGCACACATACATATATTTCCGGCTTCTTTGAAATGTAATTAATATTTCCATTCAACTGCAAGTGGCAAGTGAAATATTTCCACAAATAAATCTGCTTAAATGATTTGTCACAAACAAAAATAAATGTAAATATACATATACATATATAGTTGTTATTGTTGTTGTGTCACTTACAGTGGATTTAGCTATGTAAATAACGGCAGACAGGATTCTAAGAAAAACAACGCTTCAATAAAGGTATTAAGCGCATGTATTTAGCACACTGAAGAAATCGAAAAATTGTTTTGCCAGACAGCGTGCGCACACACATAGACATACGTATATGTATAATACGTGTGTGTGTGTGTGTGTTGAAACCTAAATTTGTATAAATTCTTTGCAACAACAAAGTCCAGCAAATCCTGCAAATATATGCCAGTMAAATGAAAAAATATGAAAACACTAGAATAACAACAATAACAAATAGAAAATTTTAATCAAAGCAAAGTGACAGCGCCGCGAGCATAACCAAAAATACAGCATAATCTCAATAAAGATATGAAAATATACAGGAATTTGCATAAAATAATAAAAAGTATTTTCTCTAAATGCACGAAAGGGCGGATAAAAGTGAATGTGAGTAGCGCAAAATATGCGTGAGTGGCCGATAAAAGGGTTGCCAGCACTTAAGTGAAAACGTATATAAATATTAAGTAATTTTATTGGTATATATAAATACAAAAATGTACAGTATGTGGGCATATAAGTATGCCCATATGTATTTATGTGCGGCGCTCCAAGTTTTTTTTGGAATTAAACGGCATAAATAATAAGCAAACAACAATAATAAAAATATTTACACGTACACTTTTATATAAAGATACATAGATATTTATATATGTATAGTGAGATTTACATATTATGTATGGTACGCTAGCCATATGTATGTATAAGTGTTTAGTAAAATAGCAGATATTTTTTTACCTCCTGCCAAAAAAACACATTTTCACAATTCACTACTGAAATGTTTTTTTGCATGATTTTTTTTCATATTAGGGTAGTCCTTATATGCTAAAGAAAGCTAGCTTTAATTTGATACTTTCGATAGCGAAACCGATTTCTGAATTTAGTGTGGAGGTTTACTTAATTCTTGCAGATAAATGTTTATTAGGGTGGCTCTTACGAAAGAAATAATGAAAATAATTTAATATTTGCTACTTTAGGGTGCTTTGGAAATTCACAACTCAGATTTATTCTTTAATATAAAATATGTATAAATGTATCTATTTATTCACAAATTTATTAGGGTGGTACATAAAAAATAAAAAAAAGACGACTGTATTTTTAAAGACTTCTTATTTTACGGAAGCATCCCATTTTTCGTATTATTTACATTTTACATAAAATATATATGCATATACATATGTCTGAGGGTGACACTCAACATTTAAAAAGACAACATTCAATTGTAGCATTAAAGTCTTCAAACCTTTCGAAAATATTGCGTTTTTTGTATTTATATCCGACGTATGGAAAACATATGTTTTAGGGTGGTTCTTAATTGTTAAATTAAAATTAGAACGCTCGTCATACTAGTTTCAGTCTTCCGGACACTGAACTTTACATTACTGAAGTTTAACGCATAAATGCAGACATTTTCAGTTATTAGGGTRATCCTTAAAATCGAAATTGTGGAATTTTTCAATTCCTTTTTTAACAATCAGCCTTAAAATATTTGTAGATTTAATTGCCAGACTTCAGTAATATTTGAACAAATTTACACATTGTCAGACAATGGTCGAAACTCGTATCTTAAGCAGATATTTGTCCACTATAATGGTCCTTAAAAATGAAATAATGATTTTTTTAAATCTTAGTCAGAGAAACAATTTCAAAATGCTTGTTGATGTTACATCTAAATTTTGTATTTTTACTACTAAGCTATAGATATAATACTTATTTAAGGCCAAGAAACCATATTAAAAAAAATTAGAACCACCTTACTAAAAGATATAAAATAACTTTTATACGATAATTGAGAACCACCCCAATAAAAACATGCCGGTCATTCCACTCTACTCAGCAAGCACKTGGGCCTTCGCTGTTACTGCTGCTCAAACGAAGTGTGTGACCAAGCAGTTATGGCCGTCACTACTGTCACTACAGCTTCCCGAACAAACATTCACTTGAGCATTTTGCCTTTCTTCTTTTCTTGTCGTTTTGTAATTTTTCAACTCATTGCATAAATATTGAATCAATTTTATTTTTGACTTCAGTGCGTACAAACACGCGAACCAACAGCGAGCACAACTCGACTGCCCACACAACTCACAGCCAAGCCTGACGGGTTTACTCACAATATTTTTACTACATAATAATATTACTTAGAGTGTAGTAGACACATACAACACTGAGTCTCTGAGTCTGTTTACAACTATACACACACACATACAGCTAAGCTGAAATGAAGTGTGAAGGCAGCAGTATGGACGGTCACCCTTGAAAAGCT
>NW_017536430.1:186162-198664 GCF_001853355.1 Bactrocera latifrons | reverse complement strand
TAGAAGACATTGCAATAGTCAGAAAGTSAGCTGGAGTTGATAAAGAGCTCCTGACTGTACACCCCTCCACAAACCTTCCCACCAATCTTAGACGCTTCCTCACTGCCATTCTGCTCCAGCGGCTTCTTCTTATTCACAACTCTCTCGCTGGTATAAAGGCAGAGAAGGCCCCGCCAGAGTTCGGTTTGGTGAATCCATGATCTAAGTCATCTTGTATGAAGTCAAAGTGAGTGAGATTTTCGAGTCTTCATACACGTGTTCTTTCATTAATCCAGGAACTCAGGAGATGAGGAGGATGAATATAATATCTTAACAATATTTGGGACTTTATACGCCAAAATTTTAAATCAAGCAATAAATGTGCTTACAACCACTTTGCAAGCTACATTCCACTTCTAGTAACAACAAAGAAACTAACAACTTAATCACACCATTCGGAGATTCTTAGTTCTCTGCTTCTTCTAACACCTTGGTCTTTGTTTTCGACTGCATCTGGACTATCCACATCAGCTTCTATCTACTATTCACTAAACTAAAGCCACACTACAATGCAGTTTCCACTTTTTTGTGCAAACACCACTGATGTCTGATACCAAATTTATGAAGCGTAAATGAAAGATCGCCACGAATGAAAAGAGAAGGAAAGCGAAAGTTGGCAAACTAGTAGGAAAACCGCGTCTGCAGCAAATGTTCATAGTGTTGCAACAAGAAGCTGGCAAGAAAACCAAAGAAAGCAAACAAAAAGAGCAGGTGCAACTAACGTCGTGTCAGCAATTGAGAATGTGCAAGAGCCAAGTTCGAGCAATGGACCGACGCATCCGGTTKTAGACGTGCAGCGCTGGTGGCTACTGTTGTTGGGCGAACGCGAAGTCATTTTTCAACGCTGAAATCGCCAAAAGTGTGCTTTCCGCCAACTTTGCATTTCTCCTTGACTTCGCATCGCACGCACTTTTAGCCAGCGCCAAATAGTAAACTGTTGCGCAGTTGCACCTTCGAGTCGCAGGCGTCCAGACCTTTTGTCCTTTCACTACGCTAACAAAGCATAGAATGCCATTCAACTTGGTTTGGGTAATAAAAATGTCGTCTGTCTTATGTTGCCAGCCAAAGGCACGTCGGCCATCCCGCTGGCACTCGCTACAAATACGAAATGGTGGACCGCCAGCACGTTGCATTATTGCGCAGCAAGCAGCTTTTACAGTTGAGAAAGGAAAATATTTCAAAGTGCGCAAATGGCAAGTCTCAAGGAAGTCGCACCGCCAGACACAAACAAATATGGTGGCGTGTGAAAATTATGTTGCAAGTGAGAAGTCGACGTGCGACAGAAATTATTGCATGAGAAAGCAAATGCAATGCCGTTAGCATTAATCAAATTCAAACGGATGCGGAAATTGTTGCTTCCATCCGCCAAGCAGCTGGACATACAAATTTTTGTTCATACAAATATTCAGATATTTATGAAATGGTGTTGTAGTATATGTCTTCTGGTCGGACTAGTGTCACAATATATTTGTAAAACTTCAAACAAAGGAAACTCCTTCCGCTTTCTTATATTTTCGGGGGAGCCRTGTGGCATGGGAYGTAAACGTAGTSSAATATGGTCGCCTGGATGCAGTGAAAYGCMGACGAGSAAGCTATAAACATCTCAGAACACTGCACTCCGGACTACTCAGAATGCCTCTTGATGTCCCCCAACRTACCCTTGCACAGYGAGTGCCGTATRCTCCCAGTCAAGGAGCATAATGATATCTTCTTCAAGCGATTTCTGCTTGCATCCCTGCAGTCATCTGTTCCTAGGAGCTTCAAGAAATCCTTCCTCAACCATGTCGATGACATAAAACATTATACYGACGAAACTTCGGACGAAACAAACTTCCGACATGCACTGACTCCCTCTCAGTGAATGGCGTACTTGGAGTCAAACCACCACTCATTGCAGACGATGAGCTCGAGTTGGCGTGAGAATTTAGAGAGATCCTTTCCCAGCTTCGTTTTGACTACTGTAGTACTATGAAATATCAAACATATGTCCAGCGTGCAATGAGTCCCCGCATCACACTAACCACCTCTTTTAATGCCCAGCTAACCTTACACAACTGGCAACCTTCTCCTTACRGTCCCACCCCGYCGAAACAGCACGTTTCATGGAATACCGTTGGATGACGTCGTTGAAAACTTTTCCAATCCTYACCATTCYAATGTAGRTTAGGTAYCCGTTACAACAACATCATAAGTTCCGATAAGTTCCGCTCATCGTACGATGACAGTCAGTTCTAAGTAACCGGAACGGTCCCGCATTTTTAGCCCGCCATGGACTGCCAATTCGGCACCATGCTTCGAAATTACATCAGGAATRTTTTCTGCCGCTACTTTYKCTCAYCAGCTGATGWCYCTGTTATCGCTCCGCCATCTCATCACGATGATTTTTTAATAGCAATGTTTGACCAAAAAAGAAGCTTTTGGTTTTGTTCTCATGTTTTGACCCTTCTTCAGATGACATCAATTTAACGAATCTTTTATCAAAAGATCTGAGCAGCGTTAATGTTTTGGAATTGGTACGTTCCACAACCTTATCGTAGAAGAAAATATTTCTTGAGAGCAACTCGATGTATGCAGTAGTGGCAACTCAACGTTCACATCACCCTCTAAACTTAGTTGTGAACCCAAAAAAAAAGTTCTAGACCTAGATGTCATTGTGTCATCCAAAATTAAGACTTCGGTTCAGAAGTATGCACCATATGCAAGATAAAACAATGGAGTGAAATCGGTGACGATAGATGTTGTCGGCTATCCTCAGATACAAATCCTTAAAAAGAGATGCTCGGTCACTGGTTTAAGGAAGGCTTCGCACCAACACAGCACAGACGAGAAATCAAGCTGAACAATTTATAAAAGAAAGAAAGTCATTGTGGTTTCAAAAATTACCATATAGACTATTTACTGAGACATTATAGATTATTTATGTAAATCTTCTCCGATACCTCCGTTTTAGTCTTTTAAGAGATCATTTTTTTTTTTTTTTTTTTTTTTTTTTTTTTTTTTTTTTTTTTTTTTTTTTTTTTTTTTTTTTTTTTTGTCGAGCATGATCTGGCCGGACTACATATTAACATAGTAGGTAAACATAAATTCATACCGATATTCAGAGTAGTTATGGAACCGAGTTATAAACTCCTACCTAAATTGATTTCTTAGCTATATGTTGTATACGTATTTACATTGAACGACATAATACGGCGTTAATATGAWGATAGTTTAAAATTGCACAAAACGTTATTTGGGCCATCTCTGAACTGCTGTTTTCTCAATCGCCGATATATTTGCTCTGAGAGAATTAGGTGTTCCACAAGTTCAATATTTTAAAAGTGAAAGAGTGAAAAGTGAGAAAAGTTATTCCTTCAGCTTAACATATTTCAATTTCTACAATTATCGATACATCTAATCTGGGATGATTAGGTGTTCCACATGTTCAGTWTCCACTATGTGATAGTTCGATATTTGTAAGTTCCTTCAATCTTCGATATATGTGCTCTGTGATAAATGTAATCAGGTGCTCCACAACTTCATTTTTTTAAAAGTGCCGGCTGTTCCTTTATTTATCTATTTGAAATTCAATATATTTCTATCTTTCCAATTATCGATGAATTACTTCCATACGTTCACTCCTTGGTATGTGGCTAGTTTTGTCTATACCGAGAAACTCAATATARTTTTGTTTCTCCAATCGCCGATACATTTACTTTAGGACAATTAGATGTTCCATAAGTTTAAGTTTAAGTGACTGGTTTTTTTTTGTGCTTTTTCTCATYTCTGAGTGGTATATTGATAAACGGTGCAGTGTTTTTAAGTGTTCCACAAGTTCACTTTGCCACTATCTGAGAATTCCATGCAATTAAGTTCCTTTAATCGTTGATATATTTGTTCTRAGATAATTACGCGTTCCACAAGTTCAGTTCTTTATGTGTGGCTGGTTTTGCTTTCGTTTGCTCAGCTCACTGAAAAAATATACAACGTTATTAAATGTTCCACAAGTTCACTTTTTAGTTGTGAATTTCGGATGCCACAGAAATTGGTCCCATTTGGATTGGATGGTATTAAAGCTATCTAGTTTCTTATCTAATTACTACCCAAGATCAATTTTCAAAGAAAGAGACATTAATCGAGAAACTTGAAACTACTTGAGAGACCGTTAACCCAAGTTCACTGTAACCAAATCATTGCTTTGAGTTCCAGTATAAATTCTCAACGAGTACTTTTCACATCACAAAAGAGCTATTTTTTTTTTCATTTTTGCTACACAATCCTTACCATATGTGGGCTCACATCCTTTTGAAGACATGTCGAAGCGTGCTGAAGGCGCCCTAATTGGCGCTCTTCTTCATGTCATCCTTTCAATTTTCAGGCGAAATCTTTCAGCTTGCCTTTAGCAAAATAAATGCAAGTCAAAGCAGTTAAAAAACGATAAACGTATGCTACGTTAAATTAATTAAAAGTGTCCCAATTTCCACTAAAGCGGGCCAATAATAAGACAGCATTACGCACACACACACACATACACGTGACAGCTTGTTGGCGGTCATGTGGTGGGAGGCAATTTGTAGTGCCATACACAAAGCGTGAAGCTGAAAGCAATTAACTCGAAATCATGTTTCTTCATTATCAATTAGAGTACACAACAACACGCGCGTTCGGGCGTACACAAGTGCGCCCACACACAAACACACACGCACGTGGAAGCGGTTTTGCAAGTATTTACATATATGCACACTACGTACATATGTATATACAAATGTGGACATATGATTGCGCGCGCTCATATGCAATTAATGCAAATACCCAGACAGTTATGTAAGCATAATTTTGTGCATGTGTTTGTCTGTCGCAGCATACGTATATGTGTTTATGTGTCGTGCTGCTGTCATTGCGCACACATTGACATAATTAATGCATGCGACGAATGACAAATTGAATGACTGCGTCAGCACGCACAAATACTTGTATAAATATGCACACATACATTTATAAATTCGTACACACACGCATACTACATATACAAACAACGCACCGTTGACGGCTGGGTGCCTGCTTTTGATGCAGGCCGCAGCGGATTTGATTTCATATTTGACCGGCTAACTAATGTGGCGTTGTTGTTGTATATCATATGCGTTCTTATATATATATATTAAGATGTCCTTTATTTTCCAATTTGGTTATTTTTTTCAAAAAAGTTTCAGTTTTTGCTCTAAAATTTADAATCTAATATAAACAACTTTTTTACACACGCAAGAAGATTTATTAAACTTACCGCGAAGCTTGCAATACACAGAAGGAACTTTCGGGGACCTTATAAAATATGTACATTACGTCCTGAGTCGATTTAGCTATATTCGCCGTGTATATAGGCAAAAAGTCGAGCTAAAATTTGTCACACGTTTTTTTTCTCATCAATAAACTATTTACTTGTCAAAACCGCCGCAATCGCACAACTATAGCTTGTAGCTGCCATACAAACTAATCCACCGGTTTCAAGTCCCTGTATGGAAAACTTTTTTTATTGGACGAAATATCWTCAACAAATTTGACATAGATTATTTTTTACAACAGTATTATAATTTCCAAAGAAATTGTTCAGATCGGTTGGCTATAACATAAAGCTGTCATACAAACTGAACGATCGACATCAAACACTTGTATTGAAAACTTTTTTATTTGRCAACGTATCTTCATGCAATTTAACACAGCTAATTCTTTGAGGCAACTGTAAAATCTCCGAAGAAATTGTCAAAATCGCTACAGTATGGCATATGGCTGCCATACAAACTGAACGATGGAAATACAGCACTTGTATGAGAAACTTTTTTATTTGACAAGATTTCCTCACAAAATTGAACATACGGTATGTAACAAGCCAATAATATAATATGCGCAGTAATTGTCAAAATCGGATAACTATAACATATAACTGCCATACAAACTGAACAATCGAAATCAAAGCTTTAAACTTTTTTTTTTCGATTTAAATATCTCCTTAAAAGAAATTTTGCAAGAATTATTAAACAAGCCGTCAATGCACTCTCCGAAGAAAGTGTTCAAATCGGATCACAATATGATATAGATACAAACTAACCCATCAAAATCAAGTTCCTCAAGGAATGGTTTGTATTTYTCAAGGTTATTATAGCGTCAGTGCAACCGACGATAAAACTGCTACTTTAAATCAATTTTCTTGATCTTTTACATTTCATTTATTTATCTYCTGAAGCAACAAAACTGCAAGTCCCTAATTAATTTTGTGTTRCTCATACGACATGGTGTACTATATGCTCAAAACACTTGGTGTGTAATTTTAAATGCATATAACTCTTAGAAGAGGGCTTCTATGGGAAAAACCATCCRCACCTCTTTTGTAGAGCATTAMATTTTWTATTAGAATATAGATTTCTTAAAGGCGTGTGTTCAGTTTTATAATAAAAAATATTAAAAAATCATATGTTACATATGTATATGGGATAAGAAATATGATTGAGAAACGGCTTGTATTCAAAATAAATGACTTGATTGCGTTAAATATTATTTTGGATTGTAACTTTAGAGTGTTTCGAGAGAAAAATCAACTTGGTATATAATGAACACCCTAGAGTATTCATATGTGTGTGTGCGCCTGCCACTTGTTTACGCGCTTTCTACACGTGTACGTCACCAATAAACATAATAAACACACACCTACGCATGAACATAAATATTATGTTGACATGCAGTAAGTTTGTGAGTATTTTACGGACACATAGATACACATGTATTTTTAAAAATACTTATATAACTATTTATAAAGGCTTATATAACTATTTGCTATTGCTCAACCGCACCGCAACCGCAATTGTAACAGGATTTTTTCGACCGCTGGCAATTTGTAAACAATACCAGCGTCGCTTTTATACGCGATACACATACAAAGGCAAATATTATGCAATCACACATGTATATACATATATATACATTCATCTACATATATACACTTAAGTACATACAATAATTGTATACATATTTATACATAATTATATATGTTGTTTATTAAGTTGCGCGTAAATCAAAATCAAATAAAAAAAGTTGGCGCACGCATTATGTAAAATGCAAATGAGCACTTACGAAAGCCAATATTATTATGCAGAAATTCGTTTATTTTGTGTGTTATTTTTTTCGATTTTCCCGTGTTTTTAATGCAATTAAATATTAATTTTAATTATTTTCTTTTCTCGCATTGCGCGCTGCAGATAGGATTTTGTTGTTCATTTCAAAGTAAAATATGCATTAATTACGCGTTGGCGCAGGCTGCTATCAACCATAAGCACAATGAGTGCATTTACACACCAATACATACGCATATATGTACATATATGCACTTATTACATGTAGGCGCGCAAAAGCTAAAAAATTGCTATGGAAGTTAAGAAGAAGTTGTGCGAAACGCGCCGCTTTTATAAACTGAATTTAATGCATGCCATTTAATAATAATTATTTTTATTTTAGAAATTGAAAATGTCACACAACTTTAAGTGCACTTTGGACTACACAAAAATAAGAATATAAAGTTATCATACCCAACACAGTTGTATATTTACAGCATAAAATAGTATAAAAATATGCTTAACTTGACTATGAGCGACCAGTTTGTATTTCAGTTATATGGTATAGTAATGTGAACTGAAYAATATGTWTGCAGATTATAGCGTAARCTTCGGTAATAGTMTTTTTACAATTTGGTGAAGATATYTTTTCAAATAAGTTTTCCCTACCAGGACTTAAGCGCGATCGGTCAGTTTGTTTTMTATAAAATTAAATAAAAAAGTAACATAATAAAGAGAGAAGAAAAACAAACATAATTTTCCTTATCCACGGTATAAAAGTATGTTAAACTAATATGTAAAATTATATAAAATAATACACAAAAAAGAAAGAAGAAGCTAACTACGCAATTTTAACTTTTTCATAATAAATAACCATTTCACACGTGAAAATATGCGGTCTAATAGCATTCAAAGCTATTATTCACAGCTGAGTGATTTGAGTGCAACACCTGATGAAATAAAAACTAAAGGTAATAAATGAAAAAATGTAATGAATAAAACAAAGTAATGAAAAAGAAAAGATATCACCTAAAAGCAAATGCAAAAAATAAAAAAAAAATAATAATAAAAAATATTGAGCAAACGAAAAAAATTAAAAAACAGAATTTAAAAGCATGACATTTCTCATACTTTTTATATTTTACATATTACTTAAATGACAAAAATAATAATTTAGAGAAAAAAAAATTTAAGCAAATGGAAAAGATTATAAAAAATTTCAAAAAAAATTTAAATAACTGCAGAGAATGACATTTTGATTTATTTATATTTTATATATTAGTTGGATGAAAAAAAATGAAAGAAATTGAAAATAAAAACACAACAAATCTAAATAAAATGTATAAAATATTTTAACAAGGAAAACAATTATGAAAAAATACTTCAAATTAAGCTTAAAGAGTTAAAGTTTTTTTTTTTTTTTTTTTTTGTTTGTTAATTTTAAATTTGGGATAAGTTGCAAGAGTTGCATACAGCAGCAGCCCAGCGGCACACAGCGGCAAATTTGAAGCACTGAAAACAATGTTTCATTACTTAAGGATATACATGGGATTCCTCGGGTAAGAATCAGCATTTTTTCAAAAAATTTTTGCAAATAATTGCATTGCGGTGATTTCACGCAAAACGTTTCGAATTTGATTTTAACTAAATTTATTTTTACTCATTTATCAAAATTCTTGGAATATAACGCTAAATAAAGCCTAAACTGCCATTATAAAGTGTTAAAATAGTTTTTAAACGCTCACTATAAAAGTAAAATAAAGGCAAGTGCCGGTGCGTATACGTAACCTTTATGGAGAATTCATCCAAAATCTAGAATTATGTAATTATTTAACTGTTATTTGTATTAAGTTAATTTCAAAATTGTTTTAGAGTTCGCTGGCAAGCAATCTGATAAACGTATACAACAGTGCGTATACGTAATCTAAGTTAAGGTTGCGAAATCCAACATTATGTAATGGTTTTATTAAAATTTAACATTACAGCGAGTAAAGGGTGACGTTAATAAGCTTAAAACTTAATTTCAACACTGTTATTGAAACTGCTTCTTTAATAGATATAAGAAAAACATATGAATGACATGGAGTAAAAGTCACTTAAGCTGAGTTTCCCCCTTTATATAACTGTTTTCTTTTCATTTTACTGCAATGAGCACTTACTACTTATATAGCTTATTTGCATGAAAAACTAAAATATATGACATGGCGTATACGTAACATATACTGCGGCTGCGTTTCTAACGCTTAACAAATCAAGTGCGTCGAAAACTTCAGTGCTTCTGTAATTTTGCGGCCTGAAATTTATTTATTCACCTTTGAAAATACATATTTCAAACTTGTTTGAGTGCTATGTACAGTGCTTGCACACCAAAAAAAGTTCAAAAATCACCAAAACTAATTAAAATCATAAAATTTCCTGCGCACAAAACGAAAATCAATTTTCTTTAAGCCTTATCGCTTTTGATTTTGCGCACTCATTAATAAGTTTTCTTGCCGTTGTTATGTATTTAAGCGTCACTGCTACTTATTTGCAGCCGTTGCCACGCTTATTGTTGTAGTGACGGTTTTTATGTTTGCTTTTTAAATTATTTCCAATAGCAAATGTAATCCCGCTAACTTTTATCATACTTTTTTTTTTTGGCTGCCGGCACTTACTTATCCTCTTGGCTGCCTGTGTGTGCGTGCGTCTGTCGGCATTTGTTTGTTTGTTTGCCAGCTAACTGTACGTCTATGTTGTAATGTAAAAAAGTGTCATGGCGATGATTACATCCGTCGTACATTGCACGCTTAGAGAACTTTTCTCATTAGAAAACTTTTACTATTTCCTTTTTAGCAACACACGGCCGCCGCCGACAGCCTTGCCGTACAACATTTCTGCTGGCAACGCTAGAAAGCCGCGCACACACACATAAAGAAAGAAWTGGAAATGATATACTATAATATATAGATGTTTATTTCTTGTTTCACCATTATGCAACTGTAGATGGAAGAAAGTGACTTTGTTGGTTGACAAAAAGGTAGCGTCGAACACAAGGCAGCGCTGTGCAACTGAAAATCAAGCGAGGCTGAGCGACTTAAAACTCAACGCTAGCAGCGCAAAGATCAGCACCGTGCGCTTAAGCAAATAATGCAGCAACAACGCAAACAAACTCTCACATTTACAGCGAGTTTGCGTGGATTTCTTAGACATGGCAACGCGCCTTTGCTAGAGTTTCACTCAGCGCTTGTTTGTCGCTGGCGGTTACTTAGCTTTTAATGCGAAAAATGTCTAAATGTGCTTGGTATGTGTAGCAGTAGCTGTGACGCAAAGTTTTGTCGCCTTTCGTAAGCAGACAATGCTTAACACTTTCTTCACAAAAATGCAATTAAATTGTTTATCAAAGGCAACTAAATCAGATTTCCTCAACAAATAAATGTAGCGACAACAAAGCATAGCAACTAAGCAAGTGCAACAACGCAACTTGCTTGAATTCCTTTGTGCTCGAAATGTGTATGCTTTGCACCAAGAATATTGGTAACGTATACGCCGTGTAATACTTACTATGCAAGAAATCAAGTCTTTGTTCAAACTGTAGCACATTTTAAACACTTTGTAGCGGCGGTGTATGCAAAGTGTGCCCTTTCAGCCAAAGTTAACTAATATTTTTTTGTGATTTCATTTGCCGCAGTCAATTTAAATCAAATTGCAGGCGTTTTAATTAAATTTATAGTCTGCCTACTACATTTATTTAATTAAATCAATAAAAAGTGAACACATTGAGGCATAAAATTGCAATGCATTTAATTAGCATATAAATATCGCAATATTTTTATATATTTATAGCAGCTACTCAATGGAAATTATAAAAAAAAAGTAATGAATTTCAGTATTTGTGTGTTATGAAGTTTCTAGCCACTCAAGTTTAACACAAAGCAATGTAATAGGCAGCAAGTTGTTGGGTGGAGTATATGATGACAATATGGATTTTAAGAGTAAACTCGAAATTCCATTAAGTGACTACAAACTCGAGTTTAATAAAGAAAAAAAAAACTCGAGCTTATTGACTACAAGTTCGAGTTTATTAGCATTCTAGTATTAGTATTTGTGTGTTATCAAGTATTTAACCCCTGAAGTTTAACATAAACCCGTCTAATTACTAACAAGTTTGTCGGTGGAATATATAATGATAATATGAGTTTTGAGGGTAAACTGGAGTTTAGTAACTAAACTAAACTAAACTAACTACAAATTCCAGTTTGGTAACTTAAAACCGGAGTTTATTGAAAAAAAACTCAATCTTATTGACTAAAAGCTAGAGTWTATTAAGGTTTTCGGAGTTAACTATTAACGCTATGCATCAARAACAAAAAAAATTTTAAATCAATGATCCTTAAACTCGACTTTATGAGCAATTTCAAAGCTCAACATTACACACTACTCACAAGCAAAACCAGAAAACAAAATCTCTAAGTCCRTCTTCAGAAATTTACTTAAATTTTTTTGAAGATTAAACACTTTTTGAAACCGAGTTAAAGTTGGAGTTTCATAAACTTGACATAAAATTTAGTTTCTCTTATTTTACTCTGGAAAGTTATTTCCTGGTATTTTTGCAGATTCTAATATGAATTTTATACAAAAAGACTTATATAAATTGTAGTGGAAGTTTCGAATTTCTGATATTATTGGTTGTTATACACTTTTTCCAAATTAAATTTTAAATTGAGCTTAAAGTTTATTGAACATTTCAATTAGAAGTTTTTTTAATAAAGCCTTTAACTCGAATTTACTGCAATTAACTTACTTCAAAAGCTTTAAGCGATATTTTTAGAGAATAAACACTCAGATATTATAGTATACTCAGAGTCTATTTAACACTTAACACTTTAGTGATGAGAATTTTTTTTAAACAAGACCTCAAACTCAGGTTTATAGCCATTAACTCACCTTCAAAAAGTTGTATTGATGTTTTAAAGACTAAACACTCGGAGTAATATACGGTTAGGATATCTTTATAAGCAGGACCTGTAACCTAAAATTCTAATATTTAACACGTTTCAAGTAATTTTTTCTGATAAAATTATACTTATATGCAATGTTTCTTGAATACTTGAGTGAGAATTTTTTTTACCAAAAAGGCCTTAAACTGGAGTTTATTGCCAATATTGTGTCCAAACATGAAATACTGCTTACAAGCAAACAAAGAAAGAGTTAAGATATTTTTTAGAAAGTTTATTGCGAAATTTTGGAGAATAAAAAYTTTACTAAAATCAAGTTAAGCATAGAGTTTCACAAACCTGACATTGAGGATGCTGSTATTTAACTTGCTTAGAATTTCTGTTTCGATATTTTATAAGATTTTACTACAAATTTAATGAAAGATAGTTTAACATTAAACTCGGAGTTTA
>NW_017536430.1:178562-183177 GCF_001853355.1 Bactrocera latifrons | reverse complement strand
TTATGTTGAATTCATAATAAAATGGCTAATTAATTTCGAATTTGTATTAACATGATTAAATATGCTCAGGCAACTAGGTTTGCCGCAGTGGAAGTGTGAACAATTGACTTAAATGTTATTTGAATAATTTTTAATTGGAAAGCATAACATGTTTATATGTGAAGGTGTGTGGGTGTGCAACTGTTGGTAGGTGCGTAAATAGGTGGTGAAAAGATGTGGTTTGACTTAATTAGTTTTGCTGTAGACTGACTGTTTTTAGTATTCAGACTATCAATGAAAGGGATTTTGAGAATGGCAATGAGAGAATGAATGATTTTTTGAAGCGGACTGATAAAAAAACTTTTCCTTGTKTTTGTGTTTATAAGTTTCAAAATGTTCTCTATTTGAGGCAATACAATCATGCCCATGCTACAACCAATTTTGAATACGCTTTTTATACTCCTCAGCTAAGGTGGCCGTAATTATTTTTTGTTTTAACCTAGGACTCATCGCGTTTATGGCATTCTCTGAAATGAGTTTTCAGTTTCAAAAACAGTGAAAAGTCTTACGCAGCCAAATCTAGCGAACGTGGTGGCTGAGGGATGATATTCGTTTCATATGTATTTGGCAAAAAAACAACCACAATCATATCAGAATATATCAGCGCGTTATGGTGATGAAAACTCCATTAATTTTTTGACGAAAAATTTGGTCAATTACGACGATACGCTTCACGTAGATGCCTCGAAGTGATCAAGTAGCCCTTGGATATCACTTGAATCGGCACAACGAATTCATAGTCAACTCCATCACTTTAATCAAAGAAAACTGTGAACATCAACTCRTCAGTCGATCAGTGTGGCGTAACTTTTTCGGATTCGACTCAATTTTGACGCTGGATATGAATGATGTGTCGATTTGAGTTAAGAGATTCTGAGATTATCTGCTATCACTATAATAACAACACGACAATTTCGGAGTACTGTTTATTAAGGGGTCATTAGGGTAATCTTTTTTCAAAATTTATTTTTCTTCATTTTTTGTTCTCCCTTACCCTTTGAATTAATGTAAAAACCCACTTTGCTATTGGAAGGTTTCGAAAAAGGCCCAAAAATAATAATACCGCTCGACGTTCGGAGCGCTCGGAGTGTACACCTCAAACTTTAAATGCGTTTTTCTCAAACACATAATTTTTTAAACTGTCGGACATGATTCCGGTCAAACTGATTTGCTTGAATTTTTTATAATTTATTGACAATATTATAACAAAATTTATGATAAAAACCATTGGGAAAAAAACGTTAATTACTTTTTTATTTATCAAAATTTTTTCATGATATATAGACGATAACCATTCACGTACTTTATTAAAATAAATTGAGCTTTTATATTTCGGTTGATTCAAATATGAGAAATCGAGTCCGCCAGTGAAAAACGCATCACATTCACCCAGCCATTTCACCGACAGATGTCATCGAAAAATTCCCAAAGAATTTKTTTGTACACTTCACGATATACCATATGATATGTGAAAAAAGTTTTATGGAAGAATAAAAATTTCTGTGAAAAAAATGTCAMAAAATAGAGTTARATGAACGACTCGCAAGTGGAAAGTGTCTTCATGACTCATATAATTGTGTGCCTGATAAAGGCGTCTACAACATTTTCCTCTCTTTTAATTTAAGAAGCAGTGCTTTATCAGTTCGTTTGACGTTCCCAATTTAAATGGACTAGTCCGGGTCAAATTTGTTTATATATATAGATTATGTCAAGCGCATTCCAAACTTTCTGTTATAGATATACCATATTCAGAGATATGATTTCGAAAGTTTATTATAAGATTCCTATATGTTTAGCTTTATCATGGACATATATCTATAATATGCGATACAGATATTTATTATACTGTAGATGACACAAAAAAAAATTTTAATATTAAATGTATGAAATATATCGAATGGCTGCAACTGTATAGACTATTAATTCAGGGTTATTTACAATATCGCTACGAATAGCCTGAGTTATCGATTTAGAGTTAAAAGGTACTTTAGAATAATGTGAAGCGCTTACAAAATAATGCTACTTAAATTAGTTGACTGCTGGCCACTGGTTGCGGTTCTGATTTAAAATTTCACTTTCTGTACTGTTACCTAAAAAGTTCTGACTTCAAAATGAGGAGCGTTATACACCCTAGTCTATTTTGAGTGAGTTTTTACTTTACTCTTGCAGAAACACTTACAACAATGTGATTTTTATACATCCCACATGTTGGGTATTTCGAAGTCTGGGATTTTTATTTCATTTTTAGGGCATTTACGACTCCAAGAAAGTTGCTGCCAATCCATACGAAGTCATCATCCGTCTCTCCGTAACAAATTCATGATGCACCAAACCAAGAGTATCAAAAAAACAAAAAATAGTGAACATCACCTTGATTTTTGAGCGGCTTTTCGTTTTTTTTTTTTCATTCTTTTCTGACGATTTTTGACTTGTTCGAATGTCCAACTCCTTAACTCACATCTTATCGGCAGTTATAGTGCTTTTCATGAATGTGGGATCGGAACTCGCACAATCAGTCTCGTCCAAGGAGACCTGTTTACAATACTCTTTTTGAAATAAATTCACGCATTTCATACTGAAAATATCCACCAAAATCATTCGAATGGAATCGCGGGAAATGTCGGGCTCTATTTCCATTTCTCTAACACTGGCCTGGCAATTTTTAATCATCATATCTTTCACCTTTTTGATAATTTGCTCAGTTGAAGATTGTGGTGCGGAACAAGACATGTCTTCAACGATCTCTTGACTGCCTTTGAAGGCTTTGTCCCACTTCTAGTCTGAAGTTCTCAAAAGCTCTGCATACAGAAATGGAGTTGAAAACTCAGTTCTTCATACAAAATTACAAATTCGCACGGTGAGCACAGATGCATGTAAAAAGCTACTTTATAAAAGGAGTTATAAAMATTAAAGGATATAAAAGTGCGTTGTATTATCTTAGATTTCACGAGCGAACAGTTCTCTGAAAACTAATTTTTGTTTATCTCCAGAAATCAATGTCTCCCAAAACAAAATCCTTCCAAAAAAATACATAAAAGCTTAAATGACATTGTACCACCACAATTAGTTTTCATTTTGCTTCTCTTTGCGCTCTAATTGAAAAGAATGCCAATTGTCAAAGTGAAATTCAATGAAGCCATGAGAAATTTCCGAGATTGACATGCCAAGCAAATAGATAAAACTTAAAGCGCTTGGAATGTGCAAGAGGGCGTTAATTAAGTGCGCTCACTCAGATGTCACAGCGCTTTTGGCCAATAACAAACACAAGCACAGCTGCGATTACAAGTCGTAGCTGCTACCACACACACATACACACAGAAATATTTCTTTTATGCGAATTTCGTAAATAACTTATTTTATCTTTAAAAAACTAACTAACGGAACTCGCATTGCACGCGCAGCTCGCATCTTTTCGCTTTGAAGTGTGGCAAAATTTTAAATTAGAAAAGTTTTAGCGCAAACACACGCACGCRCATACACAAACACACACACACACGTAGGCAAACGTATAACTCAAAGCATTACAAGCTGCAAAAGAAAGCAGAAAAGCGAAAAGCGAAAAGAAGCGAACAGACAGACAATCGTAAAGCCGGCAAATAAGGCAGCGAGTGACAGTGAACACATTTTTTTGCACACAAACACAAACAAACAAACGGCTGTTGGTAGTTGTGTGTAGTGATTTTTCGCTGCTGGCAAGTGCACGCACATCAGAAACTTAATAAAAGTGTCGGCGTTTCCGACGTGTGGTGGCGCTTTCTGACTGCAACAATAGAAAAGCAACAACAAGAATAAAAAATGGAAATGAAAAACAAAAACAATGTGCGGAACAACAACAAACACGTGAAAAACAACACAAATAACAACAATAAGAAAAACAACAACATTAAGAAAAACAACAACATTATTAAAAAGGCAACAACAATAAGCAAAACAGTAACAAAAACAATATAAAAAAAACAACTACAAAAGGAGGACCAACTCCAGTATTCCACACAATAGTTGCGTTGCCAACTAAAGGCGGTGTCTATGAAAATTACTCATACGCACTGCGGCACYGCAGCAGCGAAGTAGCCAAACAACGCGCCAGCACATACACACATACCTATTCTACTCTCAAGCAGCTGCGCACACATSAAGCAAACAACAACAACAACGSCAAATAACTTAACCGTCAGCGCTCACAGCAGGCAATAATAAGTTAGCAAAACAATAACAAATATATATTTGCGAAAGTTATTTGGTTTTCATATAAGAAATGTTGACATTTGACAATATATGCTGAAACAAMAAAAAGACAGTCGCATTTATGTACACAGGAACACTGTGACAGCGCAAGTATTGTGACATGACAGCGAAGTACCGTTGCTTTGTTGGTAAACTGTTTATTGGCGGAAAACAAACAGGAATGAAGCACAGTTGTTGTTGTTAATTGTTAATCGGCGTTGTATTTCGTGCTGAATTGCACCTTCAAAGTTTCTGAGTTCTGAGTGTTGAGTCGTATATTTAAAGTGAAAAATAATATTTGAAAAAATAAAAAAAAATATATGTACTTAATCGTTTTCATAATATAAACTAA
>NW_017536430.1:174445-177405 GCF_001853355.1 Bactrocera latifrons | reverse complement strand
TAAATAACACGACAACACTTGGCTCCACAGCTCCACGTATTAACTGAATTTGGTTCTAAAGTCTAGTCTAAGCTTAACAATTTATATGAAGCAGCTACGGCTGGCGACTATGAGAAGAGCACTCCTGAACACGTCCCAGTTCAAATTTTAGATGTTCTTGACATAGCGCAGAAATTAGGTGAAATATGAGATATTTTTGTATTACATATTCTGCAAGAATTAGGGAAACAACCCAAGCTTAGAACCATCAAGAATATATACAAGAAATTTAATATATATTAAATTAATATTTCTTCAATTTAACCTCAAATATACGCTTAGTTTTAGAATGGAAAAAAAATATATATATATACATTTTGTAAAACTCTGGCAATCACAAAACAAGTGTGCTCTCTTATTATATGGTTTTATTTAAAATCCCGTCAAACTATGCTTAAAAAACGATATTAGCCTAATCACATATGAGTACAAAACTCCAGAACTATCGGCAATGCGAAATAATATCTTCAATAGCCAACAACTCAACTAAATTTGAAAAGCACAACAATAATATGACTGGCATTATTACAATATTACTAACATGTTGTTTTTGTATTTGCAGAGACACGAGAAACGTTGTCACTTTGTTTGTGCTGTATGTCGCTGTATGTGCGCGGCCCTCTGTCCGTCGSTAGGCAACACCTGCATCACTTTCTACTTTTGCAACAGCATTTGGTTTATTATTTTCAAATTGCGCATGTGGCGTATAATTTACCAACTATATGCATGGATGTATGTTTATACGTTTATATGCTCTTCAGCAAACGGTTTCCAAGAAACGATAATATATAACATACATTCCGGTGAGTGTTGGCTGCGCAAAAGCAATTTTTCGCCAACTCAWCTTCCAAATGCTATATTGAGTTCACACTAGCATACAACACTAACAATGTTTGACAGCTATAACTGTGCTGTAACAATCAGCAATAATCGCAAGAAATTATTAGTTATTGCTGTCGGGTATTGACTTAGACGAAGCGTTTGAAGGTGACAGCTTCGCTCGAGCGCCGCTGCTTTATTGGTAATTCAATGGAATAACAGGGATGTGTTATGTAATATATATAAGTATATAAGAACACCAATTTTTTGTATATACATATATATAACCTGAATAGCACAGTTTCAGTTTTCCGCGTAGTTTGTACTTTCAAGAAGTAAACCTTGGCCATTTTATAGAGTGGGTCTTGTCCGCTTGTCTGCCTTTATATACGCGAATTAAACTCTCAGTTTTTGTGATATCAATTTGAAATTTTGCACACGTTTTTTTCTGCTCAATGAAATGTTCATTTGCCGAAATTGCTTTTATAAGATCGCTATGATATATAGCTGCCCTGTAAACTGTACAATCGGAATCAAGTGCTTGTATGAAAAACTTTTACATTTGTCGAGATATCGCCAACAAACTTGGCATAGGTTATTAAATAAGGCAATGAAATAATTTGTATGGATAGTTTTTTAGATCAGACTTTTATAGCATCTAGTTGTCATACAAACTGACCCATCAAATTSAAGCTCTTGTATGAAATTTTTTTTTACTTGCAATGGTAACTTCACGAAATTTGGTAAAGATTATTATACCGAACAGCGCTGCAATTTCCAAACATACATACTATTCGGATCGGATGACTATGTCATATATGTAGCTGTCATACAAACTGACCTATCAAATTCAAGCTCTTATATGAATAGATTTTTCATTTGACGAGATACATGCTCCAAATTTRAAATAAATTAATAGTTGAAGTAATATTATAAACTACTGAKAAATTAATCAGATCGGCTTACTRTAGCATACAGCTGCCATATAAACTGACCGACCAAAATCCAACTAAAGATCTCTTATACCAATATCTGCTACTAAAAGCACACCTTTGAAGGCTATTAAAGCTTCATTTAGGGTGCAGTAATAGTTATTATTGTGTGTTTGTTATTGTTATTAATTATTATTATGACTTATTTATGCAGTAATTTTCCAAGAAAATTTTAGTTCACATCTCAACTAAGTTGCTTGAAACTAKAGGCCAATCAAGAGCAACATAAAAAACAATACATAACAGTTAAAATCATAATAACATAAAATTGTATTGTATACCGCATTTCAAAAATGTTTCAAATAGAAATATAAAATAATCTCAACTTAATTTTCTGCACACCCTCTGGTTACTCATACGCCATGTCACACATAAATGCATGCCGTGTGGTAGATACACGTTTGTTATGAATGCTATTATTATTTTTTTATTTTTTATTTTTTTATTTTTTATTTTTTTTTTTTGTAATGCCACCATAAAAAAAAAACTTAAAATCACGTCTGCTCTACTAAAAAAAAAGTATTAAATAAATAAAAAGGTATAAAATTAACATTAAAATTATTTGCAATAAAAGGAAAAAATTATACTGCTCAGAATTCAGTAAATGTTCGTGCATATTTCCAATTGCCATGGTAGTGGACCACTTAAAGTTCAAGTGAAAGTCAAATTAATCAGCGTGAATTTTTTATAGAAAAATAATTACTCGTGTGTAGTTTACTTTCCACGTAAACAAACCACGTTCTGTGTGCGCCTACACATGCGCTGAAGGAATGACAAACATTTTCCAATTAGCCATTAGAGCGTGCCAACACTGCAAATTGCGCTCATTTGCTGCAGAAAAACATAAGAATTTAYTTTATTGTACTGCTGGTGGCTTTTGCGATATGCACAGAGTGTGGGAAACACCTTGAAAATGCATATTGAACAAGTGGAACACTTTTATGTTTACATTTATTATTAATTTGTGCTGAAAGTTTGGGCACTTTAAATACTTTTAGAGCATATTACAGTAAGACATCAGATATTTTTTATAACTTTTGGTTTACTTGTTGTAATTTTGATAGGCTTGAACTATAATTACTCTTAAAAAATCAAAAATAAAAAAAATAA
>NW_017536430.1:159073-174213 GCF_001853355.1 Bactrocera latifrons | reverse complement strand
GCATGCCGTACGCCACGCACAAGCATTTCCTTTTATTTTGCACCGGTTATTRGCTTGTTTGTCACGTGCCGCCTTTGTACGGCCGACGCACTCAATGATTTGATCAGTTGACTGTTCGCTTATTTGCTGGCTTGTTGGCCAGCAGTAACTCTTTTTCCTCTCAGCGCCCACAAGCAAAAAGGTCTCGGCATAGTAAACATAAAAGTTACAACAACACCAACAAASAAAGTAACAGTTATACCCTTAATATAGCAGTGGTATGAAATCACTGTAGGTTAGGAAGGTATACAAAGGAGAAATGTTAATGAATCGCGCGTGGGGTATAAATATACAAAACGTGTTATAAATAGGCCTTCCACAATTGTGCTGCTAATTCTGTATTACCTAACGTTTCCTCTACGGCTAGCTGCGGAATTAGCAATGAATTGTTAATAACAAACCTGCTCAATACTATGGTAACCGGTAAAGTTGCAATTGTTTGGCTGGAAGTCATAAGTGGCCAACGACTTGATGCTGGACTTGGCTGGCGTGGTGACGTGAGTTCTGCCATCTCACTTTACATGTGCTATATAGGCAACTTATAACGGTAAATTTTTTTTTTTTTTTTTTTTTTTTTTTGTGTTTGGTGAAACACTGAGATTTAAATTTTAGCAACAAAAAGTCAATATATTTCGTTGAAACTTATAACAAAAGAAATATGTAGCATAAAAAGCTACATAGATCAGCTTTAAGGCTTAAAGCTTGTGAAATATACTTTCAATATATACACCAGTAACT
The DNA here is from genome assembly GCF_001853355.1 of Bactrocera latifrons. Classification (NCBI taxonomy): domain Eukaryota; kingdom Metazoa; phylum Arthropoda; class Insecta; order Diptera; family Tephritidae; genus Bactrocera; species Bactrocera latifrons. The sequence goes on along the minus strand of NW_017536430.1, from coordinate 173,436 downwards.
TATTTTCTAAGCGATATCTCTCTAAAATTTTTCTCTCGCTGAAATACGTATGACTGTTAGCTTTAAAAGTCAATAAAGTCTGATCCACTTTGAGGTTTCCTGCTACGAGCTTTATCTTCAGGCGTCAAATAAACTGTTGATGCCACCGCCCCACAAACCATACTAAACAGTTATTTTTTATGAATAAAATGGCAGCTCTTGAATCTCTTCAGATGGTTTTTCGTCATGAATGTGGAAAGCTTGCTTATTGACATACCCATTGAGCCAGAAATAGGTCCCAACGTTGAACCAAGGCTCATTGGATCTTCTTCGAACTTTCCATAGAGCGAAGCCATGTCGCTTGGGAAGGTCGAATGGCTTCAGTTTTGCAAAAGTTGTATTTTGTACGCTTTAAGTTTAAGATCTGGACGAAAAATTAACCAACTTGCTAGTTCGGTTGCTGCGGTTGGCGTCGAATCGGCTCTCCACGGTCTTGCTGAATTTTGCTCACCTTCAAACCAAGGTAATACGTAGTGTTCTTTCAAGAAAACAAATTTTAAAGCTTCGCGGTGTCGGAAGTTAAGGTGGGTAGTAAAAACATAAATTATTTAACAGGATGAACAATCGAAACCAAAACTCTACATTTTTTGGATCAGCTAAAATAGAGTTGAGACTCTATTCTTCTTCTTCTGTTTTGGCACTACAACCGCGGATCGGTGTGGGCCGGGAACATAAATAAATTCATCAATGACCTGATTGCACCATTTGGATCCTCTAAATAAATACAGTTGCGACTTTTTCCTCTTCTTCTTCTTTGGCACCACAACCTTGRGTCAGTCTTGATCGAGAATAMAACTCTTAATCAGTTGGCTGMTTGTACTATCYGGATCCTCTAAATGAATAGAATTGAGGCTTTTTCCTCTTCTTCATCTCCGTTGGCACTTCAACTTACGGTCGCTCTGGACCGAAATGACAAAACCTCATCAGTTGACTGGTCTYCCATACGAACGATATGGCCTGACAAGCGTACTCTTTGGATTTCTATGCGCTTAACTTTATTCATGTTACCTTTGATCGCATACAATTTGGGGTCCCACCTTTTTCGAAATTCATCGCTCAAATGGACGGGTCCATAGAACTTGCAAAGTGTAGTTTCTTCTTACCGCGGTTCTATAGAGGCGGAAAACAGTCCTAAAGTAATTTTAGGTATGCTGGGGGTTGTACAGTCCTTGCCCGGATAAAGCTCCGGCTCCGGCAGTCTCAGAAAACGGATTCCCTSTTCCTCGTCGTCCATGTTTCTGCGCCATTTAATAGAATGGAAATAATATAAGTCTTACAGAATGTAATTATATCRCAAAGCGACACATACTGGGAAGAGTGTTCTGTGCTTGATCTCCAGGCTTAGATTGTTGGAATTTATGCYTGAGCTATGAAAGCATTCTAACTTTTCCAGGCGTATAACTGCCAAYAGTGATGTAGTTTCCAAGTCGTGTGAAATATTTGTGTCTGTGGCTTCTATGTACTTTGTCTTGCCTGYGTTCACCACAAGACCAACGTCTTTTTTCTTTTTAAGGCTTTCGATGTCAGTATCATCTTCGTACCCAAGTAACATTGTACTTGTGAGTCAACAGTACCACTGCTGTTCAGATTAGCGGCACGCAGCGCTATTGTGAGCAAGTACAGTTTCGTTATGCCAAAAATTAAGGTTTGTAGTTTTTGAAAAATATTTCTTCTGAAGCTCTACTGACTCGGTGATTTTATCTAGAGAAAATGGAAACTCTCTGTAGCAAATGGATTTGTGATGTATCCACAGGTAGTTGGTTTTATCTGGAACAAAAAGTACGTACTTGGTTTTTCAATTCCGCATCCAGCCGATGCCATTTAAATCTTGAGCCATCCAACTAGTTGGTTTTAAATTCTTTTCAGTTCAAGCAACATGAGACGCCCTGCCCTACCTCATTTTTAGTCCAAAATGTGAATTTAAGTTAAAGTCGCAACGCATGGTTGCAATATTGCCATCAAGCAGTAAATAAGACACACAACTCTTCCTGGCCACATCAACAATGGTAAATAAATAAGCGCTGGAAATAAGAAATAAGAGGTTTCCGTCGCTCTTGTATTGTCTTTCGGCAATGCGCAGCTAGCAAGCAAGCAAGAAGTAAAATACTAAGAAAGTGAATATGCTGTAGTTAACGAGTAGCGGGACACCAAGTTGCCGAACAAATATTGAATGAGAGCAAGCGAGTAAGTCAGCGAATTTCACCGCAAGCTAGTTGCGCCACAGCACAGGAAGTCGATGCATTCCCTGGCCGCACAAACACACAATTCTGAGACASATAGCAACGCAGCGCCTGGCACAGCGTAGCATGACCAACCAAGGCATGGCATAGCATGTGAGACCCACTGGCTGAGTCGCAGTCAGCACAAGCTCTAAATAACCCAACGCAATAACGTCAACAGCAGTCAACAATAACAATAACAGTAGTCAACAACAACAACAACGGCTGCTGTCGCTACAATTGTGGTGGCGRTAAAAGATGCGCTTCGCTGCGGAAATTAAGGGCCAAGACAGCCGAGTGAACGCCAGTTAGCCAACAGTCGTCAGCCTCCAGCGGTGTGGCTGCGGTTTTGTAACGCATGCACTGCGTGGGACCAGTGCTTGAGCTCACTGAGCGTATATAGGTGGCTGATGTGCTCGAGTGTCCCAAAGTTTGGTGCTATGCAACGTTGCATGTAGATATTTCTTGCAGGTTATTTGCACGCGTAAGAGCGCTATGTATATATGGCGTATAGATATGTGTGTGTGTGTGTGTGTGTAGGTGTCTTTGGAAGCGCACTTGCATATTCACTTTCTGGCTTTTGTTATTTCCTTTTATTACTTTGATTATTGTTTTAAAAGTCGTTCCAGTTCTGCTGCGCACTTTCGTGTCTTCGCTGAATCGCTGACTTTTCCTCAATACCGTTACKTAACAATAGCTGTAACGTGCACTTTTCTGCTGGTTCGACTTTACAAGAGTTTTTTAATTAAGTTTTCGAACACTTTCGTTGACTGTTGCTCTCTGAAATGCWGTATTACTTCTATTTTACTGGGAGRGGAAGAGAGGAGTACTCAGTKGAAGACGATTTGAAAGCATAGACGTTGAAATCAGTTTATATTTCTTATTTACTCAAGTGGTACTGAAGTGTATATAGGTAACTTGCACTCCTCTCCTTCTCTCGATGTTTCTTAATTCCTARTAAAAGCCTTAATAACCCAAAATTTTACTGTCCCAGCAATCGTGGTTATAAAATGAGCGGACGTTATCTAAATTATGCGTCTTAAGCTCAAATTTTCTCGGATTCGCCCGCGGATTGCTTATTGGAATGCAGTCAGCAGAAAGTCTTGCCACTGACAAAATCCATGGGTCGCCCTCAGAGGTCATTAAGGCTACCAGAAAAAATATTTTTAAGTTCTTCGCTTCTTTTTCTAGGCTTAAAAAAGGCTGACGGCACTGTTGTTCATACCTGCGATTTCAATATCATCTTCGTACCTCAGTAGCATTGTACTTTTAGTGTAAGCAGTGCCACCACTGTAGTTCAGATTAGTGACACGCATCACATTATRTTGAAGAAAACGTACAAGACGGAGTCAACTTAACTAAAACCTTCTATGGTATCGAACGGTATAGAGAGGTCGTTCCCAATTTTGAAGGAGCTGATGCTTGTGCTCAACCTCAACGTCCGTATAGATGTATCGTATCTACTCATATTAGCTATGCTCAATTTCGAATATGGCTAGTAATAATAATAAATGATATTCGAAATGTTCGTAAAGTTCAACTKGTTATTGGAAATTTCAAGGTTGAGTTTCCGAATGGATTTGTGATTCCCATTTGCTATCGTATGAGTCTATATGTTCTATATGTGCAACCATAATATGCAAGAAAAAGATGCATATCTCAGTTCTATGATCTCTTTTTAGTCATAAGATAAGATAAATAGAGGAAGATTGCACCGCGACCTAAGGTTCATTGCGCCCTCTCCTATGTCATACTACTACCTACTTAGCCCCAGTTGTGAAGTTTCAATATACTGCTAGGTTCTAATGATCCTTAGTTGGAAACATGCGCTTTAATTTGAGTCTGCAGACTGCTAGTCTGCTCGTCAATAAGCAGATGGTCTGGAGTTTCAGGCTGCCTTCACAGAACCGAAAATTTGAACAAGAAGCTAGGATAGCTGATAGTGGCAGATGTAGATTGCGACAAGTAGCCTGAGTTTGTCGCTAGGGAGGTTGATTGCATATTTAAACCTGCTAGTGTTATAACCACCCATTAGCAACTTGGCTTGGCACATCCTTTGGAGTTGTTGCCGATACGTCACCCTGCCTACACCTTCTTGCTCGCAAGGATAGCTTTATGGTATGAGCACCCAAGASCAGGACAAGGACCTCAGGTACCACATTAGTGAATGCTGCAGAACGGGCGTGCTCATCAGCCGGTTCTTTTCATTTTGTGACCGGGCACTCAARTTTAACTTGCTTACGTTCCGTTAGACTGTGCAGCCGTTCTCTACACTCCTGTGCCAGTAGCGATTTTTAGTCAAAGCGTACAATAGAGCTAAGAAAGGTCCTGAAAGCAATAAAATCACCAAGTACTCTATCCATTTACATATGATCTAGTTATGCCTTCTYCTCAATACTAAAATTCTGGCACTAGAATAACCATAGTTTCTCGCGCGTCTTTTCATCTCATRTTCTCTGAACTGCTTTACTTCGAAAAGTCTTCGTCTAGACCGGAACCTTACGCCTCCAACTTATGTAAATTACATGACTACTACGCCATTRCTGCAAGTGAAAGTGACCACCCACTTAAATACAAAAACAAAAAAAAATCCATATAAAAACGATTAGCCATTTCAGCTCTAAGTGTCCCTGCAGTCACATATTTCACCATTGTGCGCTGTGGCAAGTATCGGCCTTAATTAAATTTAAATGACTTTAAAAGTGGCATTTTCAACAATTGATAAAACGATTAGACTGCCAGCCTACATTTGCGCAACCGCCCACAAGCAGCAGCAGTTGGTGTGAGCACTCTACGTGTGATTTGCATGCTGCTGTCTGTTTGTATGTRCGCCAGCTTGTACGTTGTGCGACTAATGTTGTTAGAATCCACTGAAGGACATTCATTACCTAAAAGAGCATTTCGAATTGGCTTGACTAGATGACCACTAAAGTGGTGTTTGAGTGAGTGAGGCGGACAGGCGGCGACGATGGGCGATGTACAAAGTAAAGTTGGCGACATCAGCCACACCTACAGCGCAGACCCTCGGTATAATGGTATAATGGTGTGTGGGAACTTAAGCAAACTTGTGAATGTTATATAAAGAACTGCTGCGTGTTATACCTTTTATGAAATAGAGATTGTATTACAGCTTTACGTGAGGTGTATAATTGTTTGATTTGGTTTACGAAGTGACAAGCTCGTGGCATGTTAAAACGGCAGCATGAACAGTGCGAGCTGAGTTGATTCCGTTGTATTAGAACCGAGTTCTACATTTTTGAATAATTAGAAGCAACTCAGTGCTTGAGTTATCTGCCTGAAATGCGGCATAAAATTATATATCAGCATCCATTCAGTCGTTTGTTAGATAAGATCAAGAACACTATGGTACATATATCCATAGCTTTCATAAACYCGATTGGGCAGATATGAAGTTTTGRCCTATARCTCTTACAGTTTATRAGATATYAGYAGAAAAATTGGTGTGTWACTTTCCCACGGCATATAAAACAATATTTGCGAAACTCAGCTAAATCATATCCTTATAACTGATAGCTGCCATACAACCGATTTTTCAAAAATAATGGTTTGTATTATAACTACTCCAATTATACAGAAATTTTGACATAATACATACATACATTATATATGAAAAAGGCATGGTGAAATCAGTCATATCGGTCAATTATAACGCATAGTACTCATGCAACTAATTTTTTAAAAACTAGTTTTTAAGCTATAAATTCGATAATTAAGCAGTTACACACAAGCAATTTTGTCATAGCATCACTTTTTTCAAAAGTAAAAGGCATACCGAAAATCGATAGGATCGCTCAACTGTCACGCATAGTATACATACAACARATTTTTCAAAAACCAGTTTTTAAGCCATAACTTCGGCACTTAAGCAGTTACAAAGGCGAAATTTTGTTATATAGTTCTTTAATATATAACTAAACTAARCGGTGAAAATCGTGTAAATCGGCGCRCTATAACATATARCTGGCAYACCAYCAATTTTTGAATTCGAAAATTTGYTAGGCACAAAATGTAAAAATAAATAAAAACAAACGTGTAGGGAATAAAGTGCTGGTCTAATATAATGATGTTTTTGTTATTTTTACTTTGATAATTTTTTATTTTWTTTCATTTTTTTCTTCAGCCTCTGCCAGCACACTGCCGCACGCCTGCCTTTGCATAATTTCAGCAGAGCCAATTGTCTTCACAGCCCCCGCACAAACACCGCGAACAATAAATGTGCGAAGTTGCCGCAGCTAAAATTTACGCCTTAGACTGTTCGCAATAATGAATGTGTTTTCAGGCCATTCGTAGCATATTCGCCTGTAAATGTGTGCGCATCTATGTATGTGTGCGTGTGTGTGTGTTAGTATTYACTTTCCACTTTTCATATTCAACGTTCAGTAACTTGAATTCATTGTTACAACTATTTAATGTGGTTGCTGTTGTTTTTGTTGTTGTTATGCTTGCTTTACTTGCTGTTGCTGCTGTTGTCGCAAACTCAAAAACTTTAGCAATAAAATTTGTCCTAAGTGATTTTGCAACATTTAATGTTGCAATTTGCTAGCCAACAAGCACACAACATAAAATGTAGCGGCATTTCGATGTATGTAAATGCACATAAAAACAGTATATGTATATATATGTATGTATATAAACAAAACGTATATAAATGTAGAAAGGATCATTCGAATACTTAGGYAAAAAAAGTGAAAAAAATTACTTGCAATCTATAGAGCAACTCCAGCGGAGCCACAAACCAGCARCAACTCCTCGGTCTTGCAGCAAATGCACAGCGCATAGTAACAACAACAACAASGACAGCAGACTAAGCACCGCAACTGCCAACCATAACCACATTTGAGAGTTGCGAAACTTCTGCTTCATCAACTTTCGGCCGAAGCGCTGCCACTCTCGCCACACTTTATCCATCAGCACTCGCCCGCCTTCATTGAGAAGGGATTCGTTGTGTGCGCCTCTTGGGTTGTGTCTTAAACTTTATTCACACACAAATTTTAAGCAAAACGCTTGAAAGCATGCTTTTCTTGATGGATAAACGTGTTCATGTACATATTTGTATAAATAGTTAGGCGCTACGTCCTTGTTAGGTCCATGACTATATTCATGGGCTGTTTTTTCTTCAAAATTTGTACATTGATTTAAGTGTGGCTGGTGCAACAACATTAMTCAGAGTAATGCCTATCTTAGARCACTATCGRCGAGATATTCACCTTACGYCATTTCTTGGAAAAGATCCGTGAAARGAAGAACGAAACTTAGCATGCCCTCTTCGATTTGAAAACTACCTTCGACAGCATGAAAAGTAGCTGTCCTACTGCAGTCGATGGAGCAATGAGCTGTATAAGATATACGGCGACATTGACACACGTGTTTCAGGGAATCTATAGACGGCAGCTACGTTGGCTACTTCATGTTGTCCGATTAGAAGACAACACTCCAGCCTAGAAGGTACACGCCGAAAATTTCTTGTGGCCGGTGCGTATCTTGACTACAACAAGGTAGTGGTCCCAGTCGATGTTAGAACCTCGGAGCGTTCGCACGTCTAAAACACTAGAGACGTGTCTTCCATCTAACATAACGTCATCGATCTGGTCAGTGGCTTTTCGATCCGGAGACAGCCAGGTAGCTTGATGCATTTTCTTATGCTGGAATCTAGTACACCAATTAACCCTAACCTATTTGGGGATGTTTTTCATGGATGCTGGATCTCTCGACCGTTGTGCCAAAGAAACCTTCTTCCCCCTTTCTGGCATTATAGTCGCCAAGCACGTTTTTAATATCGTGACATTAAAGGCATGTTTGGTCACATGGTCCTTCTCAAATCAACGATACATTAAAAATTTTCGCTTTGATGCGGATTGTGGCTAAACGATCTTCCACCGGGGTAAATGACAGGATTCGACAACGGGGTCTCTCTTCCATCACGAATCCCATACCGAATTTGCGCACCTTCATATGGTCACTGTAGTAAATGCGATAAGAACCTACTCGTTTCAGTCCTTGTCCCTTTCCGTCGCGTTTCTTGGACAGCATTGGTGTTAACCTTTACGCTAACGAGGACATCAATCATCTGGGCAGCGGCACTATTTCAACTAAGGGAGCGAACATTCCAGGTGCATGCTCTTAAATCGTAATTCTTAACGCGTTTGCCATGGTCAACATCAAGAGGGGGTCTCTCATCCGAGACTGTTTTCATTGCGAGGGTTTTTTTTGTGGCGGATCCCAAAACAAGCGTACAGCCATAAGTAAAAATGGTTCACCTTCTCACTTTAGTTCGTCTTCAAGCGGAAATTCTTTGGCTACCCAGAGAGTACCTTGTCTAAGACCGGAAGTCGTGAGCTGATTGAGCCATATGTAAAAGAATCGTTTCTAGCCACTGCCAAGTGAATGACGATCAGAGACTTTCCTCACTTGCGTGAACTTCTACACATTCATCCTCCAGAGGCATGAACGATGACAATATCTGCTGAGTCTGTGTTACGAGAAAGTTTCTGAATATAATTGAAATAGTTCGAGTTAGAAGACAGCAGTTTCGCTGGCTTGGTCATGCCATTCAAGTGGATGAAAACCCTCCAGCTCTGAGAGTATTCAACACAGTACCCGCCGGAGAAGCAGAGAAAGAAGAAGACCTCCACTGTGTTGGAGAGACCGGGTGTTTGGAAACCAACTTCAGGGTATGGCGCTGCCAGTTGCTCATCTTCAAGCACAAGAAGTTCGACGTCTTCCAAACCAAAACCACATTCTTTAAATCGTGTTTCGCTCAGCCAGATTAGGTTCACCAGAAGCTTTCACCAACAAAGACTTTCGACGTAGGTTTTCTTCATATTGTAGTTATACTTGTTAGCAAGGGGAAGGGAAGAACTCACAACAGAAAAACTACTTGACTAAGAAACTGACTGTTCCTCCAAGCTGACAGTGCCTTTCCTCCGCCTATTTTTGGAATAATATGCAGAGTAATAATCAAGCTAGGCATCTCTTGGTAAAGGAAACTTACCTAGATTCTTACACACTTAGATATTTATATGCTCGCTTAGATACTAATGAACTTACATAGACCTCCTGTAATACTCAGTCAGCTGGTCAAACATAAATTCTTCTGTACTTACATACATAAGCACGCATGCATTTCTATAGGTAAAAACTCATCGCTCAACCCCATGCGGTTGCGGCTTTTCGAGTCTTCGCCACTTGCATTGCTCACTTGCTCTGAATACCGAATGCATTTTAGTGCAGAAACTTTTCTCGGTTTCCATTGGAATTATTCCTTGTTCGGTTTTGTTTTGTTACTTTGTTATTGTTATACTCGATGTTGGCGTTAGTGTGAGCGCAGTGGTTGTTGTTGCTGTTTTCAGTATTCTTGCTGTTGTTGTTGTTTTTGTTGTAATGGAAACATATTTCCAACATAATATTTTTCCATGTTCAACATTTGCATACATAAGTTGTGCACCATTATTGAAATTCAGTGGAGCAACCGACGAACGGCAACCAGTTGAGGTTACGTATACAGTCCGGCGGAGTGGAGTTGATGGAGCGTTGTGGTCTTCAGCTGATTGCCAAGCGGCAGGCGAAACTATTTGTAAAACTAACATAAAACTACTCGCACTAGTTGCAAAGTATGTATGTAAACGCACACAAACATGAGCGAGCTCAGCGGAGCAACTTGCCTTCAATATTATTTTGCAATTCGTTCAAAAAAGTTCGCAATACTTCAAAATTATTCCGAAACTTTATGCTTAACAATTATTGCAAATATCTATTAAGCAAATATTTGATTACTTTTAATTTATTTATAATAATGTTCAAGTAATATTGAGCGCTCCTCAACTGCTCCGTATCATGTATTGGAGGTGTAATGAAGTCGTGAGGTCGACTTTCATCAAATTTAAAAGGAACACATATATAACACAGCCTCTCGAGTTCTCAAAATTCTGCTTTCATAAAAGTAAGAATCATATCGAAACCTTCTCATTCTTCTTTTTTATTGACGTATATACCACGCGTTTATAACAGAGTTTACAACAGCGATCTAGTCGTCGCTCCTCTTCCTTGTTTGACGCCAATTGGAGATTCCAAGTTTAGCCAGGTTTTTCTCTATTTCTTTCCAACGAAACAGCGTGGTCTTCCTCTGTTTCCCCCTGCGGGTACTGCGTCGAATATTGGTGTTAATACTGAGTCCAAGACAGACGAAATATATACGACTTCGAAGTTACGACTGTCAACAGTAACGTTACGGCCAAGTCGCGAGCTCGATGACTGTTTGTTTGAACGAAACGTCGTGGTCTTCCTCTGTTTCCCCCGGCGGGCACTGCGTCGAATATTGGTGTTAATGCTGAGTCCAAGACAGACGAAATATNTGTTTGAACGAAACGTCGTGGTCTTCCTCTGTTTCCCCCGGCGGGCACTGCGTCGAATATTGGTGTTAATGCTGAGTCCAAGACAGACGAAATATTTACGACTTCGAAGTTACGACTGTCAACAGTAACGTGGCGGCCAAGTCGCGAGCTCGATGACTGTTTGTTTGTTGACAGGAGATATTTCATCGTTCACTACATACCCATTTGATTCGCTACTTCGTTCAACCTGGAGGAAGCAGAACGATTATTATACTGTTTATACTCGTACCAACATTTTGAAAAGCAACTCATACATTCTTTCTATACAAGTCTCAGCGTTATCAGCTGGTAAGTTTAGAATCGCTCAACTGTACATTCGTAAGGTTTATATTTTTTTGAATATTCTTTGCAGACTCATTTCAAACTACCAGTACTCCAAATCGGTCCCTCGTCTTTAGTTCCAGATGTAAATTTTCAATTCATAAGTTCGATGTCCGATGACTTCCAAAGCTGCATCGTTTCGAGTTCAGATCTCAGCAGTCGAATAATTTTATATGTCAGTTTGATGTCTCGAGCTCCAGGTCCAAATTTTGTGAGTTTGTCGATTAACTTTCGATTAGCATTCAAATAAAGGAACTTTCGAATACAGATCTCAACGGTAGATCGAATTAATATGTAGGTTTGATGTCCTGAACTCCAAGTCTAAATTTTGTGAGTTTCTCGATTCACTTTCCATTAGAATTGATATAGAAGACTGATTTAATCTTTCCATTGCTCATCGCTTTTGGGAGCAAAATTGCTCTGAAACTCTCACTTCAGCGAAAAATGTTATCGATGGGTGAAGCAAGGGTAAAGACATATTTTTCAGCAACAAGTGAATGTAGTAGTGACAAAACTTGCTATACGAGACTGTTCTTTATAATAGGTTGTCAAAACAGTCTTGCGGGTATTTTTATTGAATTTTCAATTGTTCATAAAAAAAATAAAACTCATGCCCAGCTCTTGACCGATGCTACGGCTGCTATTATACCGGTCTCTTTCGACCAATTCAGCGATTTTATGGCAATTTTCGACGACACGCCTTTCGTAGAGTGGCGCAGCTTCGACCACCCCTACACCAGAATGAAAACGTTCAAATCATCGTTGTGCGGTGGAAATGGAAACTGTATCGGGTCCATAAACTGCTCAAATTTTATTGGCTGCTTGTGATACATTTTTGCCTTTATCGTAGTAGTACTGTAAAATATGCCGTATTTTCTCTTTATTTTGCTCCATGTTTGTGACGCTATAACTCACGAACGACTTAAAAGAAACGACAATCAATCAAATACGTGTTAGCGCGTGAAATGAGCTTTCCAAAAAGGTATTGCAAGACACGATGCGACGAATAAAACTAGAACTACGCGCTCCCAGCACCAACCAGCGAAAATACCGCAATACTTTTTAGACAACCTAATATATTTTTTTTAACCTACGTACTGACCTTACTCTACCAAGTTAATCTTTGATTCTGAAATTTCAGTCATAGGGCCTTGATACGTTTGAAAGCTGCTACTCTTGAGTCATTAAAGTTTTCACGGCACTAATGATTCATGATTCGTATCAGCAGCTTTTCTAGTTTGTGAGTTCTAAAGCCATAATATACACCATATATGTAATAGCCAAAGTATTACCAATGCAGTCGGTTCTAATGCATTTCTATCGGTCAAAGTCTCAGTCATAAATTAGGTCCTTAGTTGTACACAATTCGAGTATCGCATCGCCAATTTTTTCTAAAGAAAGTAGTATTACTTTTACAGGATTTTGGCTTTATCTTCTCATAAATTATCTTTGGTAATATGGGTGGAACCAGATGAAGTAAAATTCATATAAGCTGTTCTTACGCAACAAATTCGAATTTAGGTGCAATTGTTACACAGGAAGTTAGCTTCGCCTAGATAATTATAAACTTCGGCTCACCATTTAACTTTCATAAAACCATTCCCAAGTCTAATTTCTTATGGATCATTTTACACTTACAGCTTTTAAAAGCTACTTCTATCCAAATATATGTAGCCCAAAATGAGTATAATTTAAAGCAACAAACCAGACTACAGCATAGCTTTATTTTAGCTTTTATGCGTTGCATTTCCAACACTGAAAACCTAATTTCTTATTTATTATTAAATTTTGTTTGATTAAAGTAAATAAATGGCCACAGCTGCCGGGAAGAAAAAACGTTTTTGCAATTCATTAGCCAACCAGTAATCGGCCATTTTGTTTACAATCAATAATTTTAGCTGATTTCACTGCAAATTTCGCTAAATAAAATGTGAATTATTACAAAACAAAATGGTGGTGGTTGGCAAAGCGGCTAATAAGTTAAATATTTACGATGCAGTTGATGCATTAAATTTTGGAAATATCAAGCGCTTAATTGCGAATAACATGTTCGAAACATTTTTTTGGTAACATTTGTGTTTGTATATTTGATTTGAGCAGTTAGGTGAGGTGAGTGGAGTACAACTACTCTACGCGGCACATAAATAAAACTCGAGCCTGGCGTTTTGGAACTTTAAAAAACCATTGAAAACAATTATTTTTAATTTTAAATGCAAATTTCTGGACTTTGAACCAAACACTAGGAGATCTTGGGCACCCAGCGAATCCGAATCAAAATCTAATCAAGTTTGATATTATCTTGATCTATAAGAAATCCTTTTGTGATGCCGAACCATTGCAGTATATTTCAAGAAGAGCTCGTTGCTATTGGGAAAATCGTGGAACTAGCCTCTAAAGCATTTGCAAGCAACTCCTGAGTCAACATCTACGTGAATAGCCCAGCAGGAAACAGGGCAGGAACCTCATATCGCGTATCGGCCAAAAGTGTCTTGTGGATGCAGGACAGCAGTGGTGAGTATCGCTTCACTTCTATTGGATACCAGGTCAAAAGAAATCGATTCATTGCTATTGTGGTGTGCGGCTGTCATCTGTTAACGTGACCGAAATTGGTAAACCTCTGAATTGTTTTTACAACGATGTTGACAAAACCATGGCAAGAATGGTAGAATTCGTTAGAACGATCTATCACGATGCGAAACTGCGAAGGTCGTGGAGTGCAAAGCAGTATTTCAAAAATAAACAAAGTCTCTGCTCACTCTTGGTAAACGAGACCGTAAGAATTTGATTGGAATACTCAGTGGTCACATTTTGTTGGTGGCACAAGCCTGCCGAATGGGGTTGACAAATCGAAGTAACTACAGGAAATGCCAAGAACAAAGACACTGGAAGACTAGAAGAGATACCTGAAAGATGATTACTTCTCATGAACTACATAACGGCATTCCATCTGGCAGCACTAACTACACAAACTGGTCTGATTATGACTCTTGAGCCTACAAAACAAATTTAATCAAATATAACTATCATCTTTCGACAAACTGTCTTTTTCTGGAAAATCCGTATTTTGCACGAACTGAACTTCAAAACTTAGTTTATCATTGGACAGAAAACCGTGCAGGTCTACCGCCAACTGCGGCTTACTGTAATCCTGAAAGCATGACTTCGTTGAACGCTGGTCAATATGCAGTACTTGTTTCAAAGTCATACAGTCGAGTGTAAGTCGCACTAAATCAATGAAGTACCCACTCCTACTAATGTTCGTGTATACCTATATTTAGTGTGCCTATGAGCTGTTACTAGCTTATTGGTGCTTCTTGACGCTGTAAAACTCGGACGTATTCTTGACGTTTTTTTTTTTTTTTTTTTTTTTTTT
>NW_017536430.1:147030-157771 GCF_001853355.1 Bactrocera latifrons | reverse complement strand
GGTATATAATATTTTCTGAACACCCTGATGACATGTACCAAATATGGGTGAAATCGGTTCACAACCACGCCTGAAATCTCGATTATCACTTTATCATGCAAGAGTATAAAATGTTCGGTGACACCCGAACTTAGCCCTTCCTTACTTGTTTGATGTTGCGGTTGTAGCGGCAGAACTTTTCCGGCCCTATAAAAAATCCTTGCTCATTCCGGCTGCGTAGACCCAACTGTCGTGGGAACGGTTTTTTTTTTTAACTGTTGTTGCTGTTGCTAAAGCAGTAAATTTTTGTGTAGGAAAAAAATATAGGGTTATTAAAAAGGCACAGACTGTGGTCAACTTATTATACAGTGTTCTATCTTCTCCAGTAAAACTATTTGTCGGTAATCAAAACTAGTATCCATGACTTTATTCATTCTATATATATCTATAAACGGATCAGGATATAAACAGTTTGCCCAAAGCCCGTTTTTGAGTATAGAGCATATACACAAACTTGACCTTGACTTTTAGAGATATTGATCTGAAATTTTATTCAACATCTTTTCTGCACAAAAAGCTGCTCATTTGTCAGAACAACCACTCTCTGAACCTCTATTGGATAAGCTGCCACGCAAACTGACCGATCAAAGTCTTCTTGTACATGTGTGGAATATTTTTACTAAGAGCAGGGTACAATAAGTTTATCAAGAAATTTTAACATTCAGAAGGGAACGTCGGAGATCTTATGAATATAAGGGAGAATAATTAATGCTGGGATGAGTTGATTTGGCCATGTCCATTCTAGAGTTCAATGACTGCGTGCTCATAAGTAATTATTTCAGGCTTAGACTTTTATGGATGCTCGGTCGCTGCGGATTCTCCGGAAAAGGCAAAGCCGGTGAGCTTGCTGAAATGGATATCTTTACTACAATTTAGCCGACTTAGCTATGGACCTCTAATGAGCTTGGCAAGTGCTGGTAAGTAACCAAAATTTGTGCGACTGTGACATCCTTCTGGCTCAAAGTGTACCAAAGTGTATATACGGGAACTAGTCTATCAGTTTTTGAGTTATTGATTCGCAAATTCACAGATGCTTTTGTTTCGAACTCTTACTTCCACATAACCGCACCTATTTATTGTAAGCCCAAAACGTTACGAATATCTCCCCAGTTACTCCAAAAAGCGAAAAACTTCCCAACCAGTTTAAGCACACAAATTATATTTATAGACTGCAACGCTTTTGTGTGCGCATAACGAAGAGTGTGTAAAATACGTTTGCGCCAACTTCGATACAGCGAATTTTCCAATTTATTTCTGTTACCGAAGTATTGAGGTATTTATTTTCACGTAAATACCACTGCAGTCTGCCACTGCCACTGCCGCAGCCACTGCAACGCCAACTGCAATAACAATTTGTGAGCGCTGCAATATTCTGGAATTCGTTGGTGCGTACTTCGGTGCCGAAATTGGTATGCAGACAACAACAACAACAAAAATAGCAACTGTGTTGTATTGTGTAGCGTCTGCAGTATGCCAAAAGCTGCAACAACAACTGGCAATTGCATTTCGTTCGATATTATTGTATTTTTGTTGTGTCGTATTGTTTTTGTTGTTATTGTAAGTGCAGTTATTGGTATGGAACTGTAAATGCAAATAAGCATTTATCTTGGTAGCGTTGTTACCGTACAATGCAACCGGTACCGAGCTCGTAAACATGTCCAGGTCAGCTCAATCCCAAGGCTAAGCTATACTTGCACAAGCTCCCGTTTTTAATATGGCCACTTTAGTACGACTCTGCGGGGGGGTTTATATTTCTGTATGTGCCGACGTATGTGCAAACTATACTGAAATTGTCAGTTGTGCTGTAAGAATGCTTAATACGCGTACAAAATGCTGCTCAATCGTGATATTCTTCAGAGTTGTGAGGGTTTGGGTGTTCATATTTGCATAAACGACTTCAAACGGTTGGGTAAGTAAGCAGAATTGTGATGAAAATAGTGCAAATATCATATATGGGTGAGCGTTTTTACTTGCTGATAGTCGAAGATATGACGTACAACAACAAACACAAAAAATTAAGTAGTTTTAAAGGCCTGAAAGAGATTTCGGTAATGAAAAAGTAGGGCCTACGTTTTCAGAATGGTTTACAATTTGTTTCAATTAGGTATGAGAGGGCATTTTCATTTTCAAGACTATTTGAGGTAAACTCTCATCCATTATTATAACAAGAATTGGTAAATTCAGAAGTTGGCTGAAAAGTGGCAAGGACATATACTTGAAGCTCTAAGCAGATCTCAGATCTATGGCATTAAAGCTTATGCCGGAGTATATATAATCGCAGAAACTTTAAAGTGAAGTGAAGGTATGATATTAAAGCTTATTTCGAAGAGTCGAACGGCCCTTCTTTGAAACCAAAATCGATGGTTGATAGAATAAATTTGTTTCTGTTTTAGTTCGTCCATTAAAATATTGAGTATGAACTAAAAATACAGCAAATCTTTACAAGGCAACTTTAAGTATCAAAACTCTGCGTAGTCGGACCCAATATTACTATGGGCTTCCAGTGTACTGTCTCTGTATAAAATGGGGTAATCGTCGATAAACTTCCCGATAATACCAACATTTATAACTACAACTACTATAAAGTCTCTTGTTCATCGATTCTAAGAAGGCATTAAAGATAGGAATTAAATCTACGAGCATACATTTGCTTGGACCTCCATCACATCATCATGTTGTTATGCCGAGGTATCGATAAACGAAGTTTTCTAGTGCAGCAAATTTGATAAAAAGCGACGTGCTTAGTGAAACTTTTTACCTAAAATTTTTAGGTTGCGGGAAGTGGCAAGGAGATGGATACAAGAGCTGGCTGTGTAGGCGTGAAGCTTACTATACGTTCAAGACTAGTCAAAGAGTGCTTGACCTCATTACCAATTGTTACAGGTTTAAACATGTATGAATGCTCGATCGCAGCGGAATTTTCGGAAACTGCAAAGCCAGTGAACTGGCTAGGGCACCCTTAATGCAATACATCCAATTGAAAGGGAATTCTATCTCTATCCGATGATCTCTAGCGTTCTAGCTCTGAACCTCCAATGAGCTTGGCAAATGCTGGTCAATAACGAAAACTTCTGCGACTACGAGATCCTTCTATCTCAAAGTGAATCGTAAAAATTCCTTTGAACTGCTTGCTGTTAGCAAAATTTATCTCGCCGTACACACGCGATGCGATTAAATATTTTGACGGGCGATCTGTGTGAAAGCTGTGTGAATATAGGAAGGCGAGGTTGAATCATTTCGTCGGTTTCTCCTTATTACGAGATTTAGATGGAAATAACTAATTAATTTCTCAAAACGTTTTGTCGATCTATGAGATGTCCAAGGCAGATTCATCGATTTTGGGGTCAACCCTATACCCAAACCTAATCTAACTTGGCGGAAATTGTATCCTTAATTACTTAGAGTAGTGATTTGACTAAAAATATGGTATTTTTTTTTTTTTTTTTGGTTTGCGTCTGGCACTCATTCAACAATTGGAGACTTTCACTAATGTGACAAATTATTTGTATATTTTTATAGATATAGGCAAACGTTGTAAAATTACGTGGATCCTAGACTCACTTCCATCGTGTATTAGCGCATGCAAACTTTTAGATTTTGAGGCATACGACTAATTTTGTTAAAGCTAGATCATATTTGTTATGCGACCATCTAAATGACAACATATACCTATGACAACTATAATACTTAGTAGAGAAAAAAGACTGCTTGAAAATTTTTGTTCATGACCATTTCTTACTTGGGAACCTGTTAAATGATGTATTGTAGATGATGTAGAAAAATGTTACTTAAGGTATCACTCGATTAACAAGAATAGTCAAGAAAAACTCGTATTTCTGAAGGCCGTAACATGTATAGGTGAAGTGAACCAATATGCTTGTTAGCATACAACGAATTGCTTTCATTTTTCAGAAAATTTCTTTTTGTAAAAGGTATTTTAGAATACCGTTGCCTGTATAAAACTTTCTTAATTTTTAGTACTAATTGATTCATAATACTACCGCTTTTTCCTTAAAGTGTTTTTTACCCTCGATCCACCACATTTGAATTCCAGATTTGAAGAAAAATGGAGTGACAAGAAAAATCTTTGTTCTTGTTCTATTTCTCTCTTTATTTTCTAACATTATACCATACATAGGGTGATATTGAGAAAGCAATATCGAATTTGCTGCGCACATTTCGTTGATTGTTTCTAAAAACTTCAACAAACACAAAAAGAACCTTAAAGTATCAGCATTTTCACCATAAGACTTGTAGATGTAAATAGTTGAAAGTGCTAAAGACTATACTAACAAGTAAGGCAGGGCTAAGCTCGGGTGTCACCGAACATTTTATACTATCGCATGATAAAGTGATAATCAAGATTTCAGGCGTGATTGTGAACCGATTTCACCCATATTTGGATTCACCATAAATGGATATTAAGAATTATATACCGAGTTTCATTGAAATCGGTTGAGTACTTCCTGAGATATGGTTTTTGGTCCATAAGTGGGCGACGCCACTCCCATTTTCAATTTTTAAAAAAAGCCTGAATGCAGCTTCTTTCTGCCGTTTCTTCCGTAAAATTTAGTGTTTCTGACGTTTTTTGTTAGTCGGTTACTGCACTTTTAGTAATTTTCAACATAACCTTTGTATGGGAGTGGGGCGTGGTTATTGTCCGACTTCTTCCMTTTTTGAACTGTATATGGAAATGCCTAAAAGAAACGACTCTATACAGTTTGGTTGACATAGCTATAGTCATAGTATATATAGTATTTTCGAGAAATGTACAAAAAAGTTAGTAGGGGCCGGTGCCACGCTCACTTTTCCAAAAAAATTACGTCCAAATATGCCCCTATCTAGTGCGATCCTTTGTGCCAAATTTCATTTTAATATCTTTATTTACGGCTTAGTTATGACATTTTATAGGTTTTCGGTTTCCGCCATTTTGTGGGCGTGGCAGTGGGCCGATTTTGCCCATCTTCTTATGGAGCCAAGAAATACGTGTACCAAGTTTTATTATGATATACCAATTTTTACTCAAGTTACAGCTTGCACGGACGGACGGACAGACGGACAGACAGACATCCGGATTTCAACTCTACTCGTCACCCTGATCACTTTGGTATATATAACCCTATATCTGACTCTTTTAGTTTTAGGACTTACAAACAACCGTTATGTGAACCAAACTATAATACTCTCTTTAGCAACTTTGTTGCGAGAGTGTAAAAATCGAGCTTAAGAAGTGTTTCTAATTGGAGGCTATGTTGAATGATACTACTTTCACGTAATCGAATAAATATTTTTCAAAAAATGAGAATTCCGTTCCATTGAAGGTAGAACAATAAAATATGTCGAAAATACGGTTTTTGATCCTCCGTTTTGAATACGGCATCACGTCTCTTGGTTCATAGATAGCGGTGAAGGGTATTATGGCTTCAGTGCAGACTACGTTAATGATTTTGCTTCTTTGCTTTGTCTGCCGTTCCCTCTCGCTCAGAGTTGTTACTTTACTCACAGGTTTTATTCACTAGATTAAATTTAAATGCTTGTGTAACATTTTTACGTTATTAATTTTATTAAAATCTATTTTTTAATTGAATAGCATTAATTATATGGAAAAAGTGCGGAAAGTCGTGAACAAAAGGTTTTATGTGAAAATTTTAGCTTTTTTATACAAATTATACATATACAGGTGAATATGAGTGTATGTGTATGTATATGTAAGTAAATTGCATTAAATTTTTATTAAAAACATGAAAAGTGCACTTTGTGATACCAAACACACAGACACACGCAAAGCAAATTACTTGCCTGACAATATGTCAATACAAATTTTGGCATCTGTTTGAGCCATTATTATGTAATCGAAGGCACAAAATACTTGTCCATGCATAAAATAACTTAATACACGGGCGCAACGAGTGAAAGCCGCCAGGTTTGAACGAAGCGCTGACACATATGCATGTGTGTGCGTGTGCGGATGTATGTACTCTTGCAGAGGTGAATCCTGTGTGGTGCACGAATATAATTTTTCGGTGGCAACGCAGCCGGTGGCAGCCAACCAACCAATCGATGGCAGCAAGTGGTCACCGGATGGCTTTATTGTTGTACGTGTTGTTGTTGGTTGCGCTGTCGTTGCCAATTCGTTGTAAATGTTTTAATGCAATAAGCTTTTAAATGCATGTAAGCACAACTTATGCGAGTCTCCGCTGGCTGCAGGCATTTTTAGTTGACGGTATGCATGCGCACACATACACACGCTTGATTACATAATATTATATATTCATTTGTGTCGTGCACTTTGCGCCGACAGTCCCTAATGCACTTTATCATTTGCAATAAATTTCAATGACATTTTTAAATAAACACACGAAGTGACATAAATTAACCATAAATTGCAATCAATAAAAATTATTCGTTTCCATATTACAAAAATTTATGAAATGCAGCCGTGTGTGTGTGTGTAAAAGCAGTTTTTTTGTTGTATCTCTAGGCTTGGTTGATATGACATTTGGTCTTAATCGATTTTTAAAACGCGAAAATCAAAGTGTTTTGTTGAAGTATAGCAAAATAGCAATTAAATTGCGCCTAAAAGTATGCCACTTGATTCTTAAGCCATGAAGAACACCTGCAGGTTGATTAGAAAAACTGCCTTGATAGATTTTTAAAACGTGAAAAGCAAAACATTTCGTTTAAGTTAGTTAAAAATTAAATGTGCCTAAAAGTATGCTACTCGCTTGCGAAAATCTCAATAATTTCTTCGTTGTAGCAGTTAGTTTCAAAAACAAAAATTAAAAAAAAAAACGCTCTATGATCCGAACTATCCGAAAAAGTCAGAGAAACTCATGGAAATACAGTCCAAAGATGATGGTGTTGCGCCTAAGATCGTGCAACAGGCAGTAACGTTTTTGTATAGCAGTGAATTTAAATCAGCAAGAGAGTTGGAGAAATCAATATACAACCTAGACTATAAAAAAATTAAAAATAAGCTCACTAAAGTAGAATTAAAAAATAGTATTACGCCCATAAGTATGCTACACGAAGTAATATTCAAGTAGAGTTGCGTATCCAGTCCCTCAAAAAAACTTGGATATCTATCTTTGATTTGGACTATTACAAAACCAATCAAAAAACTCTTTGGAGTACTTTTAAAAGTGATTATGCGCCTAAAAGCATGCTGCGCAATAATATTAATCATGTAATACAGTAAATCCAAACCTTCAAGAAAATTAATAATTCACTATATAGTCATGGATATCAAATAAATTAAACAAAATTTGACCTATGGTACTACAGACTATCAAATATATCGAAAAATTCCAACAACTATAGTCAATTATGCTTTAGCACCAAAATTATACCCACCTTTAGCAGTACATTCAACGTTTAGGGTCTTTCTGAAAAAACAAAAGTAATTTATTCTAGTTCAAATAAAAGATCGTATTACGCCTAAAGATGTGCTACTCGATTTT
Organism: Bactrocera latifrons; assembly: GCF_001853355.1. Classification (NCBI taxonomy): domain Eukaryota; kingdom Metazoa; phylum Arthropoda; class Insecta; order Diptera; family Tephritidae; genus Bactrocera; species Bactrocera latifrons. The sequence continues at coordinate 150,272 of NW_017536430.1, read as the reverse complement.
TATCAGATAAATAACTACGCAGTTATAGCAGTGGGCTCTCCAGCAATCATTTTTAAAGCAATCTATGAGGTGAACTATGCACAAGAAATAAAAGAAATTCGTTAAAGTTAAATTTAAATATCGTGTTGCGCCTAAGAGTCCCTTCACGATTTTCAACAGACAAATAACTATACGAGTGTAGTGGTAAACTCTTCAGCAAACATCCAGAAATCGATTCATAACTTTAACAATCCAAAAAAATCAAAGAAATTCATTAAAGTTTAATTAAAAGTTCGTATGACGCCTAAAAACATGCTACTCATTTTCTAATAGATAATTAACTACACAGATGCAGTAGTGAATTATTCAGAAAGCATTTAGAAAGCGACTTTTAACTTGAGTTATTCAAATAATTTCGTTAAAGGAAAGCCAAAATGTGTATGACGCCTAAAAGTGCGCAGCATATGAAACTTAAAAATCTTTATTTCGTTTATATGATGCTTCTAAGTTATCGAATATTTTTATAATTTTGAGAACGAAGTAAACTTGAAAGACTATACCACTCATAAAAGTTACTATAGAATTACGCCGTCTGAAGAGTTCTACTGGATTTGTTAATCCATTACCAAAATTCAAACCAATGAAAGGTATGAAAGCCAGCCTAAATGTATAATCTCTTTACATGATATAGTAAAACGATAACATCCTCTTTGAGGCAAATCGAGAGAAAAGTTATTGGATCTTTATGCTTTTCCAGGAACTATTAATCCCGAAGATGTTTTCTCTGTATATCCAAAGTCCAAATAGCGAATAATGACAATTTTCGTAATTTCAATTGGGTTCAAAAAAAATTTATAATTCGAGGCTTTGGGAAATTTTTAAATTACTGAACCCTTTCTGCATTGAAAAATAATAACTCGATAATTAATAAAATTTTGAAAGGCTGACCCTTGCTGCATGTTTTCTGCTCGAAAGTTATTTCTCGTTGATTAAGTTATGGTTACTTACATGGCTGCAAAAACAAAAATCTGCGTTAATTTCTTTTCCTGCATTTTTGTACAATTTTATTACGCGCATATTATTATTTTTTCGCTCGTACTCCCAGTAAACCCCTAACCATATCAGGTGCTAAAGCAGTGTTACATTCGCTTTTTATGATTAATGCGCAATCATTTTTTATCACTGACAAAGTGTCCTTTTCCACACGAATTTATAAATCCTTTCGCTCATTTACACCTTTCGAAAATGCAGTTATCTGTAGGAAATTTTTCGACTTATAAGTAAGGAGCTTAAAAACTACTTCAATGAGATGAACAAATAACTTTCTGTGTTTAAATATCATTACTCAGCGTGCAGATCATTTTTCATTCGCTCTCTTAATGACAATTTTTCCTTTCAAGCGTGGATCCATTCAATTTCTTCAAACCTGACAACTTGAATATTCGCTCTAAAAGCCTCCAACTGTCTTCAGTTTTTTCAGGACTGTGATTATAGAGCAACTGGGTTACATATTTATTTATAAATTATTTTTTACTTAAAATTAGGATTTTATACATAAACTGACTTTTATCCAAATAAATTGCATAATATTTTGCTGTTCGAATTTTTTATTTTTTTCGTTTTTACTCCAGTTAGCCATGTAATATTTTTTTATATATTTTATGAATATTTATATTATTTTTTACTTTATTTTCCAAAATTTTTACACACTTCTTATAAAAAATTTGAAATCATTCCATTTTGTCATAAAAATTTCCTACAGGGTCACCGCGCCAAGCACAAATTTCATTTAGTTAACGCAAATCCTTACACATACGAGCACACTGTTATTTGTGTGTGTGAGTGTGTTCACGTATATTCTCACACAGTAAATGATCAACCAACAACAGCGGCATTGACTGTATGTTGTCTGCAAAAAACGCTGGCAACAAAAGCGCAACATTTCACTCAAGCGTTTTTATTGTGTTACCAAAAAGTCGGCATTAATAAAAGCTGACAATAATATCTTTTTTTAACACCGGCAAATGTGCGTAAAAATTGTCGTTATGCGGCACTTTTATTCTTGTTATGTCAGGATACTAGTTTAAGCTAATGGTGTTGTTTTGTAAGCGGCAGTGAGCTCGCTAAAGTCGTACCTGTACCAATAAAAAAACCGGTTCGGCAATTTATTGAACTTTAAAGCTTTGCAGTTCTTCATTGTCATAAACAGTTGTGAATGAAAAGTTCCTCTAACACTATATGAGAGATGTAGATGTAGAGATATGAGAGACGATCTCTTCAACCTAGTGAGGGTACCCTCTTTCTCTGCTTCCACCGGGCGGTCTTGAATCGAAAACCTTCAAAGCGGATGTTCTCTCTTCCATTCGAACAGCATGACCTGCGTAGCTGCAGTCTCGCTGAACTGCTGTCCCTGAACTATGTCAATGTCGTCGTATGTCTCGTACAGCTCATCGTTCCATCGAATGCGATATTCGCCGTGGTCAACGCACAAAGAACCATAAATCTTCCGCAGAACTTTTCCCTCGAAGGCTTGTAATGCCGACTCATCATATCTCATAAAGCAGGACGGGAATAATAGGTGACTTATAGAATTTTGTTTTTGTTCTTCGAGAGGGACTTTGCTTTTCAATTGCCCAATCAGTCCAAATAAGCACCTGTTTGGCAAGAGTTATTCTGCTAGGCTGACATTATTGTTGGTGTTCATGTTGGTTCTCAGAGAGACGAACTACGGTTGTTTACCTCTGCAGCTCGTATTATTTTCTCTAGCAAAACATTTAAAAAATCACACAAGCTTCTCAAACTCTTTGTACTCGCACATTTGGACCTCTCTCTTTTCTTGTCTGCAAATGTGTCTCGCTTCCTTCCTCAGCTAGTTAGTCTCTTTTTTCTCTACTGTAAGACGGCACGAGGAGTACAAGCTTTATTTTGTTTTTTCCAGAAAAATGGTTTCGTTCATAGCTAAAATGCCGTCCCCAATTCCTTTATACTGTATATATAACTGCTATAACTGGTCCCAGAGAGCAATAGTGCTAGTTGAGTAGAAGATCGTTTGGCTGTCTTATCTTATTACAGCTTTCCAACGTCGAACCTTTATTGTGTTTGTTGACATACCTTTCTTGCTGCACAGAGGTCGATGCGTATTTTGGCCACAACAAGATAGTGGGTCAAGTCGATGTTAGGACCTCGGAGCGTACGCACGTCTAGAACACTGGAAACGTGGCTTCGGTCTATCACAACATGCTCGACCTGGTTGGTGGTTTTTC
>NW_017536430.1:144376-146580 GCF_001853355.1 Bactrocera latifrons | reverse complement strand
TTATTTTTTTTTATTTTTTATTTTTTTTTTTATTTTATTTTTTTTTTTGTCATTTCACATATGCTCCTTTATAACAGCTCCATGAATTGTTGTAACACACAGTAACACATTGCACAATCATCGCCCAAACCAGCCGAGCTGTCTACTCAGTATTCAAATGTGTCGCACTCTATGGTCCGCACTTCAAATTAAAAGCAGCGGAAAAAGACTAAATTAAATATGGAAATAAAATATGAGTCCATCAGCTCAACGCGGCATGGCCATTTTGATAGTAACGTAATTGTGCGCCGCACGCCTCCTCTTTGTGTGACACATGTGTGTGGCAAGTTAGGCTCACTGCCGCTATACGCCTACGAAGGACTTATACGCTTGTGTGCATATATTATATTTGTATATATAATATATACATATAATCTTAGGGTGTATTTTGCTGTCCAAGAGTATTTTTTTTTAACGTTGAGCATACACAATACCTCATAGTACACCAAGTCGTATGAGCAACACAGAATTTCCAAGGCACTTGGGTGAATTCATAACTTTAACTGCGTATAACTTTTGAAAGAATATGTTTATAAAAATATTAACCGGAGCATTTTTATAAAGTAATGAATTTTGTATTAGAATATCTTACTTTCGAAGCTCTAGTTATATTTTTGAAAATAAAAAACTTAATTTAATGCAAGAGTTCAATAAAATGCTTGGGAAAACTGACACTTAAGGATGTGTCTGCAAAACAAACAATGAACTTATGAGTTACTGAACACCCTAGTTTTAATATGTGTGCGCCTTTCCGCTGCCTGTCACATCGCTGGACTGCTGTGCGGTTCGCATTTGTCACTTGACATGAATTTTACATTCATTTGACTGAGTGCAGCTGAGGTGGCAACAGCGATGAGCCTACATTTGCAGCAACTTACAGTTAGCTGCCAGCGCGCATATTATATATTTAGTGTGTTTATATGGCTGTTGGTAGTTTATAAGGCAGTCACTTTGTAGAAGAAGTTATACAGGCCGTTACAACAACAAACACACACATAGACATTAGTAAATATAGCTCGATGAGCACATGTGCGTGTCTGTATGGGTGGCTTGGTGTATGTCCAATGCACATGGCGAGTGTCTGTTCGCTGTCTAATGACGACGTATGCAAAAGCGCAGCGGGAGTACACACACACGCACAAATTGTGGTTGTTATTATAGTAGTTGTTGATGTATTAGTGCGCTGGGCTGGTAGCCCTTCAATCCAGCACCCAAACGAAGTGCAAGTATAAGTGATTGTTGACACCTTCCAACTTGCTGCCTGGCTAGCTGCCAGCATGCCACCTGTCTATTGACACTTTACGTAATTTTCGTGCAAAACACACACACGTGCATATGTATGTATGYATACAAATACTATATGATTAAATGTATACAAATGACAGATTTACTTGACAAATGAGTTGCACTTGAGTGAATGAAAAAATCCATATATATATATGGCGAGAGTGTATGTGTGAGTATAAGTGTAAGATGAGCTATGATGTCTCTAATAATCCACACAAACTCACACACTAGCACATATGGCTGTATAGTATGCACGCACTCAACTCTCTACCTCCCCGCTGCCTTGTGTAGTACAAGTGTCATTAGTGCAAATGGTGTTTGAACTCGACACAAAACAATTTCATACACACACATACAGTCATACATATCATGCTCACTGTCACCCTGTTATGCACTTTTATCTAAATACTAAACGCAAAAATGCCTTTCCTCTACTTCGTGCCACTACTAGCAGTTGCTGCCTTGTCATGTTGTTGTTGCGCTATGTGCCACATCGTGCCTGCCACAAGAATGCCGGTGAAGTGCACAATTGCAGTGAAGAGCACAAAAATGCCAAGTGTGTGTGTGTGTTGTGCAGCAATGTGTAATGGAGTCGAGTGTGTCACTGCTACTAACTCCACTCAGTTTCTATGTCACTTGTCATTTTTGCATAAGTGCATTGCGAAATAATTACAACAATGCTTATAATGAGTTTGCATTTGCACTTTGGCGCATACATCTAAGCGAATGTTGTGTCAATTATGCTTCGCTGGAGCTGTCTTCTGTACTCAAAGTCATGGCACATAAGACATAAAGCTTAAAGTTATTTAAAAAAGTTTGGAAAGAACGAAATTTAAAGTTATTCGAAAAGCATTTTTACAAAATGTATAAAAAATTAT
>NW_017536430.1:138137-143381 GCF_001853355.1 Bactrocera latifrons | reverse complement strand
ATTTTTCAAAATTTTTTATTAGAATTTTGTTTTGTAATTTTATTTCCAATATGTGCGGAATATCGTTGTCATATAGCAGAGCTTTGGTGGAAAATTTTTAAGAATGAAGTAAAGATATTTCTTTACGACGCCGTATGTGCTTTTGCTTAATTAATGTAATTCTTCTTATCGTTAATGGCGCAGGCACCGCTTACGCGATTATGACGCCTAAATGTAGGCTACGATAAATAAACCTAAGCCTTAGTACAGATATCGTTGTTATTTAGCTTTAAAAATTCCTAATTATAGATATGAGCCATAAACTGTACTCACTATAAAAGTCATCTGAGATCATTAGGAGGATCAATTCTGTTTATTTGAGGTTTCTTTTTAAAGTTTGAACAAAATAGTTATGTATATGTATAGAATTGCAAGCAACAGCTAAGTACCTTTTCGGTAAATTTAGAAAAATATTGAGTCTGATTAAAACTAGCAGTATATTTTGGATAATAATTTGGCATTAGTTTAGTATACAATCAGATTAAACGGCTCATTAACCTGCGGTTTTTGCTAACTTTCAATTTTCTTTGCAGTTTGTATGATAAATCACCTTCATTGCCTTTTTTTAATAGCTACATTTTTACACTATCCTTTATTTGACAATTTTTTCATAGCTACCACTTTTAGCTATTTTATTAAAAATTTTCAACTTTAATATATACTCAAAGTTGTCACCTTTCGCTGTCGCTTATATGAAATATAATCTGTCATATTGGCTTATGTTTGCAACAAAGGTTTTTATTGACATACCAATGGTATTTCTGCGTGACAATAGTGATTAATCTTTTCGGACATAGCAAGCCATCAATAATGATCGATTCGTCGAGAGCAATTTAAACAGCATTGCCGACAGAGGAGTCAATATTGGTGCTAAGAATTAAAAATTTGTCATTTCTACTATATGCTTACATAAATTTGTTTATATGTAATCAGAGCGTAGTTATACGAACATATAGTCGGGATGCGTCATTTCACCAGTTGATTGCTTTTCTCATAGAAATGCCTTTTATATACATTATGTGTTGCTCATACGGCATGGTGTACCTTATGACTGCTTATTATGTGATACATAATTTTAACTGCATATAAATTTTAAAGGCACAAAGTGAAAATCCAGTATAAGGTAGAAAAAAATAGACTTCTGAAATAACGGACAACGCAATATATAATATGCATATATATATAACATAATGCAATGATAAAAAGCGCTTTTCAAGCCACGGCAAGCTAAATCCAAAAATAATTATCGCAGAACTAGAAATATATCTAAATATAACATTATAGCAGCCAGCTCCAACATCTATTTATCTACACACATACACATTCACAGGCATACTTCTATATTAAGGCAGTAATGTGGAGTATTTCAAGTGCTCCGGAGGCACATGGCGCATTTCATGCCAAATTACAAGGGAAACCAAAGCGCGTCAACACATTAGCGCGAGCTTACACACATATACACACACAATATATTATATGAGTGTATGAGTCTATGTGTGTTTGTATAAATACTCGCGGCACTCCAACTACATGCCAGCAGCTGTGGCAGCAGGCGCGCAAGTGTGTCAGTTAGCGAACTAACACACTGAAATTGGAGCACTGTCGCTGCCGCTGGGGCGCACAAACGAGCGCTGATATAATATAACGGTAATTGCAATTTTCGGTTTTGTTTAGCATTAAGCATTCAGTTTTATACGGCGGCAGCGGATAACGCAGCTGCGTGGCGTAAATTTTGTAATGACTTGTTCGGCAAAGGGTTGCAGTTATTAACAAAAGTAACTACAACAAGTATAGATATGAGCAGACATATGCTTGTTTATAATACGAGCACAAATTGAGCTATGTGCGAGCAGCTGCATGCCTGTGTGTGCTGTGAGGGAGGCGCTGCTCTTAAGCTGCTCAACGCTTGTTATTGTTGTTGGTATATTTCAACGGAAAATTTTTATGGCATAAATTCATGTGGTTAAACGCAAATATTTGTTGCACGTTGAACCCGCTCATGAGTGCATGTTACACATGTGACAAAAACAACAAATCAAGAACAAAAACAAAAGCAAAACGGGGATAAGCAGACATTTTCGGTGGTAAGTTCATTTTATAATTGCGTCGGTGCTGTAGTTTATTTTAAATGAAATGTTGTTCGCATATTACCGTTAGATAAGCGTAGCTGTACTATTTAATTTGCGCTAGCGAGTCGACATGACTGAGTTAGGCGAAGGGTGTGTGGTGTGCGTCTTCTAGTACATAAAATATGGTAACGGTTGTGATGAGTGTATGTGAGTATATGTAGATGTATGTATGTAATGTATGTGTAAAWGCAAATTTATAACATTATGAGCTTATCACTCCATGCAGTGAAGAGTTTAGTTTGATAGCCTAATGAAATTTGATGAAATTTATATATATAAAGTGATGATTTAGAAGACAATAAGAACATTTCTTCTACTTCTAGGTACCTATTTTAGCACCGAAACTATTATACCCTTCACAGTTACATTTTTGATAGCATAAAAAAGCATAAAAAGAGCTTTTTCTTGTCTTTAATCAGTCAATTTATATAACAACTATATAGTATAGTAGTCCGATCTTAACAATATATTTGCAGATTGTCTTAGAAAAAAATATATGTCAACTTTCGTGAAGAAATCTTGTGTAAAGAAAAAGTTTTTCATACAAGCAATTGAATCCGGTCGATCACTTTGTATAATAGCTACGTGCTATAATACTCCGAAGCGGGCGATTTCGAAAAATGAGCAGCAAATGAACCTTCTAAAAATTTCAGAAGTATATCTGTAAAACTGAGAGAGTAGATGACATATATACAGCCGTACAGATAGTTGGATGGAATAATAAAAAGCTTTTATTTTCAATAAAAGTTCTTAGTTTCTGCAAAGAATATTATTATTCGCTAAAATAAGTGCCTTTCGCAATAATTTTTTAAGAGCCTATATATAGGCAACGATTGTCAGGCCAAAATTTCTTTGTTACACATAAGGAATACATACGTGATGCTGCTTTTACGCAGCTTATATGAAAAATATGTCAAAGTACTCCACCTGACCATGCAGCTAGTCAAATTTGCTTCAATAAGCATAATTTTTTAATAATTCGCCTAAATGTAAATTTTGCCCAAATGTAGGCAACATGTTTATTATTTTTTTTTTTTAATATAATTAAAACGCACTCACTTTTTGTACAATTCCTTATTATTTTTATTTTTTTCGGAATACGAAATATATGGAAAACACCATATTTTAATAATAAACCTAATTTGCTGTTCAAGTTGGCTACAAGCGGCCCAAACTAACATTTTAAAACGTTCAGCTTTCAAATCAGCAAACTAAATTAGAAATGTCTTTTATCAAAAATGAAGGTAACAAACATATTAATACAATTTTTTTTTTTTGTTTTGCTCCATCAATATATTCAATTACTGCTCCTTAGTTCCATCATGTGCAAACATAACTACATCATTCTAGGCAAATATTCATCATACGCCATGGCTTACGCCACAACAATCACGGCAATGGCCAGTTACTACACAATTATTACATGTTATTGTTGTTGCTTTTAATTTATTGCATACTCTGCATTTAAATGCAATTAATGCAAAATAATCGACGCACACTGCACTTGACTTGCAGAGCACCTGTTTCTACAGCGAGTTGTTCACTCTTTCTCTCTTCCGCTCTGTCCCTCTTTCTCTTTCTCTATGCATTTGTCACACAACAATTTCGCTTTTTAAATGATCAACGCTCTGTTTAATTTCACAATAATACACTATGACTGCTACAATGTAATTAATAAAATTTACCGTTATGCAATTTACCGTTAATGCATCTCTCATTGAGTACGTACATACTAACGTACATTTCCTTCCTTCCTTTCACACTTCCATCAGCCACTCATATATTGAAAATTGTGTTTTTTTTTCTTCCGACTCTCGCTTTAGTGCGTCTTCCTCATTTTCATTGTTTTTGTGGCTGTCTTTTTAGCTTTTAATTGTTTTTTTCTCCGCTCCTCGCATATTTCAATTAGTGTCAATTGACGGGCAATATTTTTTTAATTTTTTTTTATGTCTTTGCCATGCTCAAAGCGGCGTATGCTACGCGCTGTGGCTGCTTAATGCCTTCCGGCTGCCGCTGCGTGGCATGGCAATTATATAATTACGCATTTGAGCGCACTTGTGTGTCCAAGAGTAATTCAAAGGTGTGACTGAAGCAGCGGCTTTGTGGATTTTTATAAATTTTTTGTCCTTAATGTTGGCCAAAACGTGGTTGACAGTGAAAAGTTTGCTTTTTTATACACATACATATATGCAAGTATTTGTGCACAGAGCGTCGGAAACTAAGCTGCTACTTCTTATTTCCTCAATCGCTTTGGATAGTTTTAGCATTTAAAGTTTTGATTGAGTGCTCTGGGTCTCAATATCGTTCACCATTAGTTACTGCAGATGAGAATTATAAATCTCCATATCATCCTGACAATAACCCAAATTGACTAAACTTTCTTTGCCTCTCAGAGTTAGGTAACTCAGAGTTTCAGATATCATTCAATCCTTCTTCCATTTTTATATTCTTAAATGCTACTTTACCACCATATAGAGCAGTTTAAAGAGAAGCCCTTTTATGTACTGAATGGGGAAGTAAAAACACAAGAATATTCAAAATATTGATAACTGCTTTTTACACATTTTCAGACAGCATGTCGATAGACATGTTCTCTCTTGAAGCAAACCAATCAAGCACCCGATAGTCGACTTCTGCGCAAGAGTCAAACTGCTCCTCAGCCAATGCGTGCTTTATAAATGAAAAGAAATGATAAACGGAAGCCAAGTTGGCGAGTGKTCGGGCCAGCTAAGATCGTTAATTGTAATCTGAATCGATTTTGCTTTATGTTCAGGTGTATTTTCGTGCAACAAAATTGCTTCGGTGCGTCTTCTGGCCCATTGGGATCGTTCTTCGGTCAATGCTTGGTTGAAATTGTTTATTTTTTGTCTCTGGCGATTGGTATTAACAGTTGGGTCAAAAAAAGTCAAGTGGTTTCCCTGAATCATTTTACATGTTATGCTCCAGTTTCATCAGATTTTAGAAGATCATGATATACCACAAYCTTCTGATTCCACCAAACACAGAGCATTGTCACATTTYATTGTCACAAAGCATTTATCAGGTCAAATTACATTCCTGAGTCGATGTGTTTTTG
>NW_017536430.1:129917-137963 GCF_001853355.1 Bactrocera latifrons | reverse complement strand
TTTCACAAGTTCTTTTTCGGTTTTCCTGTTATCTTTCATTAAATTCAAGTGGCACTCATTTTCCACATTTTGGATCTTTCACATAGCTTTGAAACGGTCTAAAATGCTTTGTTGTGCAACTTTCAACATGGCTGCCATTTGATTTTGTCCTTTTTGAGTATGAGCTTCATACAATATTACTTGCAGTTCGGCATGTTCAAACTTTTTTGATGGTGTGAACGACCCTTCTTTTCTCACATAAAATTGCTATCTCCGAATGATTGAAATCCTCTTCTTCATGTTGTTTTTGTTAAAGCATGATCAGAACAACCTCGAAAAGCATTTGGCGAAACTCTGCAGTACTTTTCTACAAATAGAAACAAAATAAAGACGTCTAGAATGCCGATATTGGTGGTCGAATGATAACTTTTCTTCAWACTTGTAGACAAGGCTTTTCAGATTGACTTTCTTCAAGTTGAAACTTTCTTTTCGCCTATGGTCTTGTAGACAATATCGCGGAGAGTTAGACAAATTTAGCATTGCTCGAAAAAGGTTGTGGGTCGTCAGTCACTTTGTGGTGACCAGGTCCTCTTACTAGAAATCAGCAATATATTTTTAAAATAATATTGAATAAACCGCAAAAAAAGTTTTTCAAAAAGGACAAGGTGCTCATTTAAACCAAGTTCTTGAGATAAGGAGCTTCTCGAGAAAAAATAGTCAAAAAATCAAAAAAACAAAAAAAAAAAAACAAAACGATTTCGGTACTTGTGTTGTTTAAGTGATTTCTAAAGAGAGATATAACCAGTTTTGTAGAAATTTTAGAGATACTACTCTTATCATCTTGTTGCATCAGAAAAACCYGGCTTCTCAAGCTCAGCCGTCAACTGTTGGCAATCGCAATTTACAATCGCTATTCAACGCTTGCTTATTTACATATTGTCAACTAAATAAATACCATTTTATTTGAAGGTATCTTCATTTTCAGTCTAGGCGAATTCCGGTRAGTGAAATTACACACATTACGTTGCCACCACTGCACACGGTCGACCTGCGGACATAATTTGTTATAATTTATTTAAATCTCCCACCAGTCAACGCAGGCAGCAGCGCAGTGGTCAAATGCATATATTATACGTATGTGTGTATGCGTGTTTGCGTAAAGAACGCGCACTCACGTGCGGCGCTCTGCTAGCAGTCACGCTCTAGGGACATGCTACTTGCCACTTGCTGCCACTTGTAGCAAATAGTTGTTACAGAAACAAAACAAACAAGCAAACAAAAACGGAAAAAGTGAAAGACAGCGGCAAAAAGAGCACACAGCTGTGCGCATTTTTTGCTCAGCATACTCGCATAGCTGCCGTGTTGCACAGTCTACTATTACATTTTCGGTTCAACCAGAGCAGCTGCGGTCACCATATTAGTACCCAATAGGTGTATGTGTGTGTGTATGTTMGCAGAACCGGAAGAGCAGCCTTGATCCGCATGGCACTAGCTTCATGCCGCTGCCGYAGCGTTAGTTAGTTGCCAACATATATACTCACAGTATATGCAACACCTGTGGTGTGTAGCTTCATAACCCAAATATCCATAAATCACACCTTTTTTCGCTTGGCCAGCACCCTCACATACAGCTGGCAGGTAGTATGTATGCCAGTGTGTGTGCTAAGAAGCCTTGTGTAAAGCTGCTTTGTGCGATTTTTTAGCCATTCGCTCAATGCCTTAATGTTAACTCACCAGTCAAGCAAATGTGTTAAACAGGCATGCCAGGGCGTATGAGCAACCAGACCATAAAGCTTAGGTTGTGACAGCAGCGCTGGGACTGTATACTTTGCTAGATATATTTATGCATATTATAMGCCAATATCACACTTACCATTAGGTCTTAGGAGCATGTGTGCTGTTGGAGGTGCTCAGTCTTTGAAGGTGCAGAAAAGGCGGCGCYGTGTGGTAGCAATGTGCAAAACGGTTGATTTCAACGCACTAATATGTGTGTACATTTTATGGAGTTATGTAAAATAAGAGCAGAAACTTAAAAAGCTCTAATACCCTTCACAACTAAAAAAGTTTTCCATACAAGATTTTCATCGGTAAGTTAGTATGGCAGCTGTATGCTATAGTAGTCTGATCTGAACAATATTTTCGGAGCGTTGCTTAAGCTCATAAGCTATGTCAAATTTGGTAAATATATATTGAAAAATGAACGAGTTTCCCATACAAGAGATTGAGTAGGATYGGTCAGTTGTATGGCAGCTATATGCTATAGCGTTCCGAACTGAATAATTTCTTCGYAGATTGCAACATTTTCTATGACAGAAACGTATGCCAAATTGTTTGCAGATATCTTTTCAAATAAAAAASTTTTCCATACAAAGACCTAATTTYGAACGTTCAGTTTGTATGGTAGCTATATGCTACAGCAGTCTGATATCAAATAAATATGATATATATAAGCAAGTGCTTGAAGAGAAGACATGTGCAAAATTTCAGATCGATATTCCGAAAGCTGAAGCACTATTTTTCATATATATTAATACATAGAGAGCCGGATATGACTTAATTGACTTAGCCTGTCTCGCTGATCATTTATATATATGGTTTATACAGTATCCGATGTTTCCTTCTGGAACTACTCCGTTGAGGGTATAAAAAGCACAACAAATTAAAAAAAAAACACCATTTCCACTTGCCGTTAGTTGCGGTAGGAAAGCGCTGTAGCTGATAGAGAGCGTGACATGCAACTGAATAAGAGTACCGTTAGTATCATATACATRTATCAAATATATATATGTATGTATACACTTACATACTTGCTACGGATTTAAACTAAAGCTCGCATACCGTAGCGGCCAAGGTTGACGTGCGTTTTGCCTCCCTGTCTCTCTCAATCGCTCTCGCTCTTCCAATTCGCATGTAAATTTATGTATATTGAATATCAACAAAATTGTTGAAAATTTGCTTATGCTCGTGTTAAAATGATCAGGATTTTCTTTCGAGTTTTTTTATTCAACTTAAACACAAACTGCACATTAGGGTGCGTGTTAGATATGGAAAATTTTTTTTTTTTTCAAATCTAATTAAATTACAGCGCTACACTAACACAGCTATATATAAATGAGAAAATGCATGCCTCATATTAGGATGTGTCTTAAATATACGAACTTTTAAAAAATGTAAACAGCACAACAACCTGATTATATGTATSCAAATATATTATATATAAATTGTAATTAGTGCAAAGATGATCGAAAAAATCTTAACTTTTGAACTATCGAAACTTTTATCACACACCCTAATGTAGTATTTCATTAACACTAAGCTTTATATTGATATCCCTTACCAATAGGTTCTAGCTTGTCTAGGGTAAACTTACAAAAAAAATTATTCTCTCAAGACTCACCCTAATATACATACATATTATTGCACAAACACTCAATCTATCCCTACCTTTACATATAACCGTTATGTTGCATGTTAAACTAAATTTCAGTATAATTTACTTSAAGCTTCGACTCACGACAGGTGATATGGGCGCATATCAAACTCAGTGCCAACACACAGACACACACTCAGCTGTACATATAAGGGCATAGACTCCCACGTACTCYAGCTGCAGTGATGATTTTGTGCAAGTCTGACTTTTAGCCGCACCCGAGCTGTGAACAAATGAGTTCATATTTATAAAAGTCAACGTAACCGCATTGTGTGTAGTTGCTTTTGGAGTTTATGGCTTAGCTTGCTCTTCACTTTTGTGGACATGGCGCTGTGCTCGGATGGCCCTTGTTTGCTCCCTGCAGCTTAAATGTGATAAATATATTCACTCTTGTATGTGCKGCGAATGGAGTTTAGTTCAATTAAATACAGATTTTGACACAGTTAGMAATTGACAGTTTATTTTGTTGGGCTAATTAAATTACTTTACAAAATAATGTGAGATTTCTGGCAACTCTGTCGTCATAACTTAGCTGGTTTGTGGTTTATAAAGTTAAGTTTTACACAAAGAATCATTTATACTGGTGGTATTGATATTTGATTCTGAGAATGAACATAATTAGAACTGTACAAAAAATTTTACTTTCAGACCTTGCCAATATAAGGGTCTGTTAAGCACCCATAATCACTTATAAATTTATAAAAATCGATTTTTTGTTTTTCATATATACATATATACATTATTTGAGAATATTTTCCGAAAATTGTATCCGGCAAGAGTTTCGGAGATATGAGAAATACAATTTTTTACGATACAGTTGAACCGATCGACATGTATTTTTACACGACCTTCTTAGATATGTATATTTACCAGGTAAAGAGGTTAGTAATCAATAAAAATTTGCACAGGGGCTTAMTTTCCATTCCCATATGGTATGCGCTCTCAAGTGCTTAAGTTTTGACCCACCAAACGCGGGAAGCTGTTTTTACGTTGTCTTCTTCTATACGGCTTCTGCAGATGTCGTCTGGTGGGACTCCCAGATTTCAGCGTGGACGCCAATAGGGCAATGGCCTGTTAAAAGCACCAAAACTAGGGAGGGGCTAGCCTTACTGGGGGCAAAGAGCTAGAMCTCTTGCTATCGAACTTTGGCCAAGAGGTTTTTGCGACAGCACGTGTACCAATGGTGGCCCCGTGTTAACCAGGCATTGTTAATGAGTTCAAAGCTAGTATCACCGCTCTGCTACCTGAGTGGATGGTCGCATCTTTGAAGGAGCCTTAGCTCCGGAGTAGAAAATCTACTACTACCCTAATGACTGGTTCAGCGGCTCCATGATGCAAGTGATCCCATATGAAGTCAAAGTGAGTAAGGATTTCCGAGTGTTCAAACCCATGTTGTTTAAAGAAAGCAGACTCTTTGAGTCTGTTARCAACTTTCGTCCACGGGCAATATGTGCAGGATAGAGTTAAGTGCCATGATTGGAGTGGACCTAAGTGCACGTGCTAATGAGCGCCGCCCGTTTAACCCTCACGAGTTTCTTTGCAAGTGTGACTTCCAACACGTAAAGACTTCATAGAACATATTGGGTTTGACTATGGTGTCATAAAGCCAGAAGACCACTTTCGGTGAGAGACCCYACCTTTTGCCAATGGCKCTTCTACAGCAGTASAAGGCAATCGATACCTTTTTGCGCWTCCATGAAAGCGACCTATCCSGGATGAGCCTAGATATATAACTGYATCCGTTGGTTGCAGACGAATGWCTCCMATTCGCGSCAGTGGTGTTGTCGGGACCTTGCATCTTTTAGTGAATAAAACCATCTCGGTTTTACTTAGGTCAATCGCGAGACCATTTACAATTGCTCAAYTCGTTACGACACCGAGATACCCACTCTGTCGCACAGAAGACCGTTATTTTAGGTGTTTGAGGTTTGATTCAACCCCAAGACCGCCCAGAGAAGGCTCCAACAGCGTATTCCTTAAACCTATAAACACCGTAATGAGTATATAAATATTAAAAATGCCACACTGGAACAGGCCGCAACTTCGGTTTTTAAATACTTCAGGAAGAATATGGCAAAAATATTATTTTGCTCATGAGTTTTTTTCACCCACGAACGGATATGGTATTCTAAATAATATCAAAATTATATTAAATAATATCAGTACCTGTGGCTTAACTAAATATAAGCACTATCCCCAGAAAACCTTTTACTAGTAGCAAGCTCATCGTTGATGATTTTCACATCATTGAATTTCCAATTTATTTGCTTTACAAGTCTCCAAGCTATATTTAATTACTACTAATAGCTTTTATAAAATAATTTTAAACGCGAATACTGAATTCCATTCAGCTTGCTCATACTCATTTGTACTTCTCCAACGGTTCAAAAATGCATCTTCCAGAACTTTCTCCGAGAGTTGAAGGTTGCGTCAAATAGTCTTGAGGATAATGTGAACTAAATTTCTTAAAGTTTTAGAAGACTTTCTATATTGAATAGAAAACAATGATTATTTCAAACAAATGTATATTAAATACATAGAAACTCGCTTTTTCTTGCTCCTCAATTACACTACAAGATGAGAAAGCCCAATTGAAGTTTAAATATTATATACTCACTTATTATTTTTAGGTTTTAGAAAGCAGCTTCAAGCTATACAAAATGATTCATACTTGCTTTCATAACATAATTTCAAGCAGATAAACAAAATTTCATTCAATTTACTCACACAATTTTGAACTTCTCAGGCTGTTAAACAAATMCTTTTTTCGAAACTTGAAGCTGGACTGCAATGGAATTGTAAGTGATTTGATAAAAAAAAAAAATAGATAATTTAACGTTCAATATGCCACGATATTTCTTTACCTCTCTTTCGTGCTCCATAATAGTAAGACAATGAGTCATTAAARGTTATATGTAATATACCCCATATTGTTTGTTGTATTTAGAATTCACTGAACGTATCTTAAAGTATCATATATTTTCTCTTATATGAAAAAACTGACTTCCTCATGTCTCGAAACTGATGCTTATAAGACGCAGCTACAACTTCATGTATACCTTTGTATGTATAAGTGCATGTAAGTTTGTCWCAACGATTTTCTGTACACAATATTGCCCTCTTAATTTGACCCTTACTCGGCCAGCACAGCTTCATACAATCAATTTACAACAGACGCACAGGTATTCAACGCTATCGCTATCGCGCCGAAGAAGCTACAATTACGTTGSCAGATAAAAAGAGCGAAATAAATAATCGTCGATTGCCTGCGGCAGTCAGCAGGACATGCAACATGGCCGAGAAAGCTCAGCGCCGCGACGAAAARTACACGAAATTGGGTAGCGTGTTGAAATGAGAGACACAGCGTGGCACTTAGCGCAAATGTTAATGCGAATATGTGTATCAGTGTCTACGTGTGTGTTCCAACATGTGTTCGTGTGCGTGACTGCTTATGTGTGTGTATGTGACGTACAAGCGCCTGTATGTTAATGCCTTTGTTCGCCTGTCATTTGCTTTGATCGATGCTGCATTGCCACCAGCCACTCCACTAGACCGCCGCGTACTGCACTACCAGCACTACGTACAGCTTTGTTGCATGCAACTGATAATGCCACAAATCCAAATTGATCCGAATTGCTGCATTTACGGTCGCTTTTTATGCGTTGCACTCAACAGGGGGCAGCTGCTGCATGCGCTACTCAGCCACTGACTCGCTGCCTGCGTCATCGCATTGCAATAAGGTAATAAATTAAAAGAAAATACCAGCGTTCGTGACACAAGCAACGGCAGATGAAAGCTGGTAATTTTCTTTCGAATTCTTACTCTGTTACGCCTTGCGCTCTCTACGCTTATTGCCCTTTAATTGTACATATTTTTTGGCTGTCATTGTTGAGTGTATGTGCTGGCSYTKKMGAAMAACAACAGCRACAATAATGACAGTGGTAGYAATGGTCATTTGTCGTTGGCCTTTCGCATCTGTGCATTTTAATTCTATATGGTGAATTATTTTTTCAATATTTTTGTTGTTATTGTACCGACATCAATGCAAGCCATTTATAACTGCTCGACATGCACGCAACAAATACARATATAAAACCACACACACACTGCTGCAAATAAAGGGCTTAAAAACAGCAAACCACTCGGTTGGTGGTGGAACCTGGTATGCCATCAAAAACAACAAAAACAGCAAGAATACAAGCGCTTATTGGCACYGCAATGAAGCATATGACAATTTAACTATCGCCACTTGCAAATTGTGCTTCTCTGTGAACGGCAGAAAGTGACGCTAAAGCATTTGCAGCACACATACTTGTTGTTGTTGGTTTCAGTTATTAATTTTTCTTATTGAAATGCGTGTTATTGGTCGGGATTTTATGTACACGAGGAACCCTGATGCAGTTTTAATTAAATTTTATAACATTAGAGTCTTTTAAAGTGCCAAAGGGTTTGAAACAGGGTGGTAATATCAGGCTAGACTTCGCTATTCTCGCTTCAAAATTTTTCTATGGTACTATATTTATATTACATATACATACAGATATACATACATATATAATAAAAAAAGGAAAAACATTTTTTTTAAAAACAACCAAAAACGTTTTTAAAAAGCAAAAAGTTTTGTTTGAAATTTTAAA
>NW_017536430.1:122240-129771 GCF_001853355.1 Bactrocera latifrons | reverse complement strand
GATTTAAAAATATATTGGATACAAAAACAAATATATGTATGTATGATATGAATTAAACAAATTAAAAATTAAATTRAAGTGTCGAAAAAAAATTTCGTCAAAAAAAGACTCACAAAACAAAGAGGTTTCGATACGGACAGAAAAGGATTTCGAAGAACAGATTTGCAATACACATCTTCGAATAAAAAATTTTTATAAATATATTAGATATACATATGTATGTTCGCGTTAAAAAATTGAATAAAAAGTTTTCGAAAAAAATGTTTTCGAAGTTAAAAATTTTCGAAACAACAAACTTTTTCTTTAAAATTTGTATACGAAGTAATGTTCATAGAAATGGAGTTAGAGGAGCTTCAGAACGCACTTAACTCTATCCAAACATCAAATTCATCCTCCAAATTGAACAWTTTCCTGGAATATAAATGAATGTTATCCGTTGATTAGAAATAGAAGTATCTAATGGGGCACATAGGCTGTGTACACAACTACGTTTCGGAAGATCTTATGATTCACCAGTGTAGACTTTAGAAGCGCACTCTGACACTTGAGGCGTGAACTGACTTTAAAGAAAGAGACAAGTGAAGATGCATGAGTCCGTAGGTCTTCTAACCATACAAAGTTCACTTTGGTGATCCTTTACTCCAACTATATAACCTTGAGAAATGCACCAGGCTTCAATAGTCTGGAATGGCCTTACATAAAAGTATATAATCTCATATTTTAGGTTGAGTAGATTAATCGTTGTGCGCTTTCGCTGTTGTMATCTTTAAWAACCGYTGTCTACGCCAATAAATAAGAAGAAGAAGTTTAATCGTTWCAGTTGGACTTACGTTGAACKTTCGGCTGWTAAGAAACTTTTTGATAATAGGCTAYTATTGCGATTACGTCTATTTTATTGGAAGACTCTTTTTTTTTTCAAGTAAGGGAACTTCTATATCCTTTGGAAACTGTGAGAACAACATTCAAGACTAGTTACGGAATTAGGTTCGGCCTTGGTTCCTCTAATTTTCCGGACCACCATAAGGTGGAACTAAAGAGTAAAGCATCTTAGAGATCTATATAGAGGAAGTGCGATATCTGTATATTCCAAGCTGCAGGAAATGATGCTTAATAAGGTAGGAAGAGCGACTTGTTGCCTTACCTCATATACAATAAGCAAGCTCTCGTCCTCGKCGATCTTCAAGTTCTTTTTTCTCATCTTAAATAGAAAAGACAGCTGTATTTGATTTGATTCTTCCAATCTCGACCAACATAATTCATCTTGAGCACCTTCTAAACTACCAGAGCTATAGTTTCAGCATTTACGTTTCGCAGCAGTCGAGCTTCTTAATTCCATCCTGCAATGCACTGAAAGTATTTCAGTCGGCCTTCTTGAGAGAGCGTGTGCTTTCGTTAGCTAAAGCCCAGACTACTCTGCTGCGAACTTTCACACTCGAAAGCCTGATATCCTTGCTAATATTCATATAGAAAATTTAAAGGATAATAGGATTTACGCTTCAATCTATGTTATAAATCATTTGTTAATAGTTCTAAAACAACCGAAACCCATTTCTTAAAACTGTAATATTCTTTCCCTTCACATCAGAGTTAGCCCTCAATTACACGAATGCCATAATTAAATCACTAAAAGCAAAATCTACTAAATCTGCTATCATTTTACTAAAGAAACACATGTGGAACATTTGAAGATGACATAATGCTGTCTCCAACAGTAGTAACAGTGATGAACTCGACACGGTTGTATGTCGGGTCCCGTTCGTAAGTCGGTCGTTGCAATTTGTGTTCACGTTTGCAAATTTCATTAACTCTTTTGCCGAGAATCGAAACACCACAAAGCTGACGCAGCAGTACCAATTTCAGCTTCATKCGCCATGCGTGTGTTGTGTTGCAACATGCCCAAGCCTTTGTACTCTAATTCTCACTATGCGCCACGAACACGCACAATCCTTTGCCGCAGCTGGGTATGTCCGCGCGGAGRCGGCTCTAATCGATTCCTTTTTCAAAGCATTGCACATTTTGCGGCTTTCAGTCTCGGCATGTAATACCATTCCGATTTCACATACCCATTTCACATACGGATTGCAAACTGCTGACGCTCTCCACGACCCCACCGAATGTCATTCGATTCGCAGTTAMAATTGGTGCGGCAGTTAGCTCCTTGAGTTCGAGGCTCAGCTGTTACTTGTTACTGTCATTTTATTGTTGTTGTTGTCGCTGGCTGATGGCTGGCAGCTGACATCTGACGGTTGTTGGTTGTCGGTTAGCCTCTATCCCCCACTCGATGCTGTACGATGGGTATACGTCACTGAGAAGGCGACACTTTGGCCCTCTCATAAAGTACCGAGACGGTTGTTGTTGTTACTTGTAATGGTTCTAACTGTGTTGTGAGTGCATGTTGTGGAAACTTAAATCTTCTGCACTTTTATTTATCTGCAAATGGGTTTGCAAGGACTGAGTTAGTGATTGGAATTGTGTCCGAAATGCGAACAGTCTTAGAATCATAGCAAGAGTAACTAAAAAAGGTTTATAAAAGACAGGGAAACTTTACGATAAGGAACTTATAGRGGCTTTACTGGAAGGCTCAGCACTTTCCTATCGTTCACGATCTCACCAAAGGATATCTACAAACTGCAACAAAGTGGGCAGATAGAATTTAATGACATAATGGCATAAATCATAAATACAAAGAGATTTGTTATTGTTTTAGCGGCAGACTTCCGTTCCCACCGTAGTTGGGTAACCGTAACGTAACCGGAACCGCAGACCCGCATTCTTTATCCRATCAAGGACTGTCAACTCGGCAAAATTCTGCCACTACAACAACAAATACTGTGAGACTCAAAATACCTGATGTTACTCTCCCCTCGTAGGGGGCTCTATTCTTCATCCAGTGGAAAGAGGAAAGTATTTGGTGCTTATCCTGGTTATGAAGCTCTCATGGAAGCCAAATATCGACGAGAGAGTAAGGAAACCTCATATTGTGGTAGAGAAAAAATTGGGAAGAAGTGGCGTTCTGGCTCTATGAAGCCACTGTTAAGCCAATAATGTTTTACGAGTTCGTTGTCTGATAGAGACGGCTAGAAAAACGTACACGGTCTAAGCAGTTGAGCGTATTCAAAGAGCGGTCCTCATYGTGATTTGCAGTGTACTTACGACAGCACCAACATTGGCGCTCAATATCATTCTACAAGTTGCACCGGTAGTGAGTGGCGATTGCTTCTATGCTCACTTATCTGCAAGATATTTGTGGGCGGGGCGAMGCCATTTGAGAAGACGTATAGTTAGTTTTTTTATAGATAGTTCGAATTTAAAAGGGAAAGTAGGAGGTAAAGTCTTCTTTCAGGATACCTCCATTAGCTCTAGTCTCAGATTTTCAGAGCACCGTAGGGTCTTTAAAGTGGTGGTCTCTGACAAAAAGGCAGCGGTAGGTATACTGCTCAGAAGTACAGCCTGCCTAAGAGAGGCTTGTATTCACTCTGATAGCGCAGTGCCTATACTGGTGCGCTCGAAAGTTGTTAAGGAATACCTGACCTCATTATCAACAGCTTCAAGTAGATAAGTTTTTTTCATATTAGATATGTGTGGCTGTCTGTTCACAGGGGAMTGCTGAAGACTGAAGAGCCGATGACCCTGCTTTGAATTTCGTCCCGATTTTGTCCAACTGAGTGCGAATCGGTTGTCTGATCGGGTTGGGTGACCTCTTGCGCTTTAACACTGTATCTTTGGACCTCCTGTGAGCTTGACAGGCACTGGATCAATGAACCGCCAGTGAGTTGGGYAGCCACTGTTCTACGGAGATCTTATTGACATCGTTTGAAGGATAATTTGGTCATAATAAAAATGAAAGCACGATTTGCACAACAAGAATTGTGAGCTTGACAGACTCTCGTCAATAATCATAACGTGTGGGACTACGAGCTGCTTTTGGCTTTCAGGCAACCGTAAGAGATCCTCTGCACTTCTTGCACTTAGCAAAGTCAATCTCGCAGTTTTAATGAGGTTTTGACTGGACACTATCCCACGTGTACTCACACGGAACGACTAATTGGATTATGGAGGACTACGAAGAATGGCGAGTGGAATAATCTTATCAGTCTCACGTTTATTGACTCGCTTTTGCCAAACTGGGGTTAAAATATCGCGATAAACATATCTTTGTGGAACCTAGCGAAGTAAATGGAATTGATATTCATAGACATAGCTAGTAAGCTCAAAACGATTCTTCGATCTATGGGTATTTTTAAAGAATTTATGGATAACACAAGAGACAAATACTGTCAGAGAGGAATCCTTTAATTAATGGATCAATTTCTAGACCTTTCTTCTATAAAACCTTCCAGAACGGTTGAATAAAACATAAAATTCCCATATAACCGATTGTTCGGTTATTAGTTTTTGCCCTATAACTTTCTTGATTATGCATCTAAAAGTGTGAAATTTGGAGCACAGTTTGCTTAATTTGTAGAACACATGTGTAATATATATCAACGAGAACGGTCGAATATAACATATAACTCTCATACTACCGATTATTCAGTTATAAGAAACTACGCTATAACTTAACGAAATTAACAGCTAGCTGCGAGAAATTTCATTAAGTATTTACCCACATGTAAGTAAAGATCTTTCAGCGAAAATTCTCAAGAACATCTTGCTACAATTATAGCATTTAACTATAATTCACTCGCTAATATGAGCAAAATGGCAACTTAAAGAGCCAAAATACATCAGGTAAATCTTAAATACCCACGCACAATTACTTTTAATACAAAAACTAATTGAAGAACAACAACAAATTACATACCTGAATTTGCCTCTGAGGCAGCGTGTAACTGTAATCATTTAATTGTGCTTTATTACAAACTCATCGGCACACAAAAACAACTTGGAACTATAAAAACGTATGTTTATGTACAAGCACTGTCTGTAGGCGCAACAGCGCTACATTTGTGGCGCACAAACAAAAGCTAAGCCCTGTCACGCAGACACGTTTGAGTCCATGCCATGCGCCACGTAGGGCAAGGACTTCAACTATGGCGCTAGCGASTAGTTGGCGCTCTCAGCGCAAGTGAAACAACTAAATTACTGTGGCATTGTCTATGAATGCTTTTGTAAGGATGTGTGTGTGTATATATTATTTATATATGTATATATAAGTATGCATGTGGGAATGCATGTGTGCGTGTTTATATAATTTTGTGTAATTTCGCACGTGCGTTAAAGTTTAATAGACGCCTTGCGCCTAGAGCCAACACGTCGTCGGCATATATTTTTKCGTGTGTTAGTATGCATTTATATATTAGGGTGTTCACTATTTTACAAAAAAGATTTTTATACCCTGAACAGGGTCTACTAACCTTACCATGAAGTTTTTTTACAGCCAGTAGGAAACGTCGMAGATCTCATAAGATATATACATATATACAATACACTATCAGCGTGACGAGCTGAGTTGAWTTAGGCATGTCCGTATATTCGTCTATATAGACAAATTAGTCCTCAGKKTTTGAGATATCGATCTAAGATTTTCCATAAGAAGCTCTTCATATGTCGGAATCGCTGATATCATACAAATGCTGCATATAGCTGTCATACAAACTGAACGATCAAATTAATGTTTTTGTATGSAAAAGTTTCTTATTTTAAAAGATATGTTCACGAAATTTAATGATAATTACTTTACAAGACAAGGCAATAAGATGTGAAGAAATCTTTTAGATTGGACTACTATAGCATATATGTGCCATACAAACTGAACGATCAAAGTTATATTCTTGTATGGAAAACTTCTTATTTGAAGAGATATCTGTACGAAATGTAGCACCCACTATTTTCTCAAACAATACCACAATATCTGAATAAATCTTCTAAATCGAACTAATATAACATATGGCTGCCATATAAACTGAACGTTAAAAATTATGTTCTTGTATGAAAAACTTTTTTATTAGACAAGATATCTGCACAAAATTTGGCGCAGCTTATTTCCTCAAACAACACCACAATATTTGAAGAAATTTTCTAGATCGGCCTACTATAGCATATATGTGCCATACAAACTGAATTACAAAATGTAGTTGTTCTAYGAAAATTCGTTATATGTGTAGGCTATTTTAGCTTCAACTTGGCAAATAACAAGCACTCTAATATATATGTATGTATATTATATGTTATATGTATATGTGTATCTGTGACTGTTTAACCAGTGAATGACATTACATTATTATGCCGTTGCGACAATCACTATTGTTTATTAGTACATGTAYATTATATTTCACTTGTTGTTATTATTACTTTTGTTGTACTGCGCTTATTGTTGYCTTGTGCCATTATTCTCATTTGCCAATTGTTCCAAAGTACATGTGTGTTTCCTGTACGAGTGTCTTTTCTGCTAAATTCATAGCAACACACAAACACATACACATCACTGCGCACTGGTGTATGTGTGAGCCTGTGTTTATTCATCTCGCTGCGTCTTTAAGCCAAGGCACAAACGAGACAACAGGGAGAATTCAAGTCAAACATCTTAAAGTGGAATTTAATGAGTCTTTTGGACAGCCTCAAACCGCAGCAACACGCCACAAAACACAATATGTGTATACCTACTGGTATATATACACAGACACACACATATGTGTAAACGCTCACATTAGATACAACACATGTGCGTGGCATTTGCTAAATTATAAATAAAGCGCGCTTACTTTGGAGACGCGACAGGCGACAGGTAACAGCACATAGGGCTTAAGCGGCCCTTTACTCTGCGCCCTCAGCCTATATATCTCACAGCTCAATTATACACACGCACACCCTCACTCAATTGCTTTGTGCATGCGGCATTCAGCCTGTTTTTGTTGGAAATTTATGTGCGCAAATGCTTATGGTTGCGTCTAGTGAAATGCGTATTATTTTAGTGATTTTATTTCGCCGCAAACGCGTTTACATTTACGATGCCACTGTGCGTATGAGTAACACTAAAGTGTTCAACGCGGTTGAGCTGGTGAATGTTATTGCATATTGTGGAATTTGTTAGCGATATTTGCAGGTTAGGCTTTAAGTTAAAGACTAACAGTTTAAATGTGGCAGTAGAATTTAACAGTTAAATATATGCAAATATAAAACCATAATTTTTATCATTTCTCCATTAACTTGTATGCATTTCATTACTTATTTTCCTTTGCAATAAATCATATAGAGTATATAAATGTCTTTTTTATGAACTTTTCAGAAGTTGTTGCGCTGTCTTAGAAAATAGTCTGCGCCAAAGTTCTTGAAGATATCTCGTCAAATGRAAATGATTTCGATACGATCATTTTATTTTGATCATTCAGCTTGTAAGGCAGCTTTGTGCTAGCCCGATTTAGAATATTTCTTCACATATTAAAGACCATCTTAGAAACTAATTCTCATAAAATTTTGTAAACCCATCTCTTCAAATRAAAAAGTTATAAAAATGAGCTTAATTTCGATCACTCAGTTTGTATGGCAGCTATGTATATGCCGTAGTGGTCCGATATCGAAAATTCGATTT
>NW_017536430.1:118470-121140 GCF_001853355.1 Bactrocera latifrons | reverse complement strand
GAATTTGGAATATCAAGCAGATGGTTTTTAAGCTATGTGGACTTCAAGCCATGAACTTTGTTTCAATTTTTAGTTAAAGGTCTACAGATCATATCTTCCAAAGTCACGACATCTAATTATCTTTTCAATATATATACTATATAGTTATATACCATTTGGTATAGCATATAGACCTCGAGAATTTATTTTTATAGAAAGAGCTATGAGGCATATTATAATTTTATTATTTAGGTAGACTAGACTGACTAGAAAAACAGATCAATTTGAAATTCCTATTATTGGTTTCGAATTCAGAAAGTCATATTAACAAATTTTGTAAATCAGTTTGAACAATCATCGGTTTTGATTTTTTCTTTCCGTTTCTATTTATTTTTCTTCTTTATTGACGTAGACACCGCTTACACGATTATAGCCGAGTTAACAACAGCGTGTCAATCGTTGCTCCTTTTTACTCTATGATGTCAATTGGAGATTCCAAGTGTAGACTTATTCTTCTCCACGTGGTCCTTCCCACGGAGTGAAGGTGTTGCTGGAGATATTTYGTCATGCCCTTGTTCATTGTCAAACCCATTTTCTTCGCTCCTTCACGAAAAGGAGTCGTCTTGCCTGAAACCTTGTTTGGTATCGAACGACTTGGAGAGGTCCTACCCGATCCTGATGAAGCTTTTGATATTGCTCAACGTCGTAATATTAAGTTTTGCGGTGAGCTTCTTTGCGTGCTGTCAAAAGCAGCTTTGCAATCGACGAAGAGGAGCATCACCTCTTCGCTCTCTTTTCCACGACACAATCAGTTTCTTGGTGATGAACTTTCATCATTCGCACAATATGCTTGATAGAACCTCATTGGCGCAGATCGTGGGGTCGCCCTTTCAAATTCCATTTCTGCTCTGTGATTGAATAGCTCAGCCGGCAACACATCGGCTCCACCGCTTTGTTGTTCTACCGATGGTAGGATTCTATGCGAATTTCTTCGTGGTCGGTCAATGGAACATCCGCTAAATCATCATCGATTGGCTAATCTGGGTCACCATCTCCTGGTGTTATGCTTTCACTGCTTTTCAGCTGACTGGAGAGTTGTTCCCTACATAATTTCAGCATATTCTGGGTATCAGTCACTAGATCATCTCTGAGGTTCTACAGGRRTATGGTMCGGTCTTGAAACCTTTTGTTCGTCGTCGCATTTTTTCGCAGAATTTTCAAGCATTACCCTTGTTTTTTATTAAAAATGAGAAAGTGGTGTTCTGTATTTAAGGTAATAACGTCGAAGAAGCAGCAAAGTATGAATTCCAAAAGTAATTATAATGTATATTACATTAAGATAGCGCTGTAATGTAGAAAAAAATGTTTGCATCCGGTAACCTCGTTCGTGATCAAAATTTATAAGTGAAAGTAGCCATCTTAATACAATAAATCCATTTACAAATGCATATATATAACATTATATATTATATACCTTTATTACCACTTTCTTCAYTACAGTGGCTTATAACCGCAAAACTTTTCCGGTTTCTAACATTTCAATTTCCTTTCGCTTCCTCTTAAACCCACTTAAGGACAATGCAAACCGAGACATACAGACAGAGAAAAGATGGAGTGGCGTGCATGCAAAATAAAATAATAAAATAATTGTGGCAACATGTTGTTTGACAAAAAGCTGAAAGTCAAGCGTTGCAACAACAACATAAATACAATAATAGCAACAACAACATTAAACATATATACAACTACCAAYAACAATACAACGCAGCGACGAATGATGATATCAACCACAACAAGCGCAAACAATAGCTACACCAACAATAAAAAGCAGCAGTACAACAGCAACAATAAAGAAAATAGATATAATAACAGCAATAACAACAACTTCTTTAGTAAAACTGTCCAAACTCCAAGCGCTTTGTAGCGAACTGGCTGCAAAGTCCGCMCGCTGCAAAGCAACTAAGCGCAACAACAACACTAAAAACAACACTGAAATCTCGAAAAACAACTACACATTACACTACAACAACRATTGTAACAAATATGTAGTTAGTTTATAAGAAAGCAAACAATATGCGACAAAGTTAGGCCGATTAGCCTGAAGTTGGTCGGCACTTGTGCAGACCTAAGGCGTTCCAAGCGGGTTATAGTGGACAGACAGTCGCACAGTCAAGCAAATATGCATATGTATGTGTGTCTTGTTTGGCGCTGTAGTAAATATATGTTTGACAAGACTGTTGTTGTTATTGCTGTTGTTTTATATTACTTTGTAAATATAGATGCATGCTGAGACGTCGCAAGTCGCTTATAGACTCTGCTTTTATATGTATGTGTGTGTATGAGAAAGCTCCATTGTCCAGTTGTCGCTTGTAAACAATCTTTGTAGTTCGGCGCTGTGAGCTTTAGTTTTTTTCTTTTCTTTGTTTTGGTTTTATTGCTGTTGTTGCTGTCGTTATTGTAGTCTTTGTGTGGGTAAGTTTTATTTAATACACGTACAAACTGGAATTTTCAATATAGTTTCAGAATATAAAAGTTGGCGATAAATAAAAGAAGCTATACTCTTTGACTTTGTCAAAAGCTTTCTTAATTTTGAAGATTCTTCTGGATTACTTATACTCAAATATTGGAAACCGTTTCACAAGTAAGGTCGAAAAAATTTCATAAGTGTATGTCATGTACAGGAGTTAAAAA
>NW_017536430.1:105369-117554 GCF_001853355.1 Bactrocera latifrons | reverse complement strand
TCTTTAACTTGAAATACAATATTTTTTTGGATTATTTGTATTCCCAAAAAAAAAAAAATATTATTACGTATTTTTTACCAAAAACAACTACATAAATATATTGTTTTCCATTTGACAATCAAAATTATTAAATTCTCTATCCAAAACTTTGCGTTTAAATTCCTACAATTAATAAATTAAATTCCAAATCAGAAACTTCAAAACCTTCATTCAGCGATGTCTGCTTAATCGCCAAATTACTTATTGTCAGACGCTGTCTGCAACATGGCATTAGTTACTGCTGGTCACTGCCACCGGCCCACGCTACTTAGGTATTGAGGGCAATTAAAAGGAAATTGCAAAATTTTAGTAATTACGCGGCTTGCATAGTGTCTACGCACAAAATGGGAAATGGCAACTGGGAAGAATGTTAATTTGTATAATTAGAGAGGACGAAGTGGCTCTTGAATTATATTTAAGCTTGCTAGAGAGTTATGATGGGACGAGAGTGGAATGACTATTGTCTGAAGTAGTAAATGATGATCTAGTGTGTTTATTATAATATAAATAAGTTGGTGTTTTACTGAATRGTATATATGTACAATAAAAAAAGGAATCTCAAATAATTACTTTAATGTTTTTCATCTTTATTGTAATCCTAAATGTAGACTATGTTTCGATTATAAAACTTTACCWGTTAGTTAGTTAAGATTATTTTTGACGGAATTATACCTAGCAAGTGCCGCTGAAGGCATTTTATATACGAATCTTTCCAAAAATRTACTTGAAGAATTTATTGCCTACATTTAGGCGAGCAGCTACCTTTAGCAAAGTTACTCGCCCATAGTTTTCGAATAATATCGGAAGTGAGCAAGTGAATCAATTTAAATTTTTTGTAGTTTCAAGTCATTATATAAATGAAAAAATATATTTTTTAATGATATTTTTTACCTCTGTTTACTTATGGGTTGAATGGTGAAATGAAAAATTAATAAAATTTAACATCTAATCGCTAAGAAGGAATTTGAATTAGACTTTATTAGTGTTCAGAGTATATTTAAGAAGAGAAAATATTTAGTAATGGAGTGAGGAATAGATGATAAGTACTAAAAAACTAAAAAAGAATTCAGAGAATTTAAATTTCTGTTTTTTTTTTAAGATCTTCAAAGGCGCTTTTTTTATAGCTTTAAAAGCTTCAACATTCCCAGCTCAGCTGACTTTCTATTCGCAGTTTTTGCTCAAAATCGTAATTTAGCTCAACAACACACACACGCCCCCACAGACACAGTCACATCCAGCCAAACATCCAGGCCCACAATTCACACTCAATTCATTTTAACGCCGTGCCCATTTACACGCACGCAATTTAATACCATTGTGATTTAATTCAAACGCCAAYAACAGGCACAAACACACCCAGGCATAAGCACACACACAAACACACTAGTTATACGAGTTGCCGCCTGTTTGCCGTTATTTGACACCCACTGCAACACGCTGTCACAGCAGTTAAACTCTTTTACTCACGCGACCACACACTTGCACTCGTACATACACATGCATGCGAGCGGCTGAGCATGTGTATCGGATTACAGTTATACGAGCGCACCGCATATAAATAACAACGGAAGTAAAGAAGAAAGATTAAGGAGCGCATAAAGAGAAACGAAAAAAACAAAAACACACACACGCACGCAAGCAAATCGCAGAAAGCAAAGAACGGTTTTCAATTTCACTTAAATCTCATTTTCCTTTACGTGCTCACCCACACACACACACACGTGCCCACAGCTCCGCTGTCAAAGTGTACGCTTGCAAGTGTCAGCAGCTTTGTCAGCCTCGTCGTCGTTGATTGTTTTCTTATCCGCCAGCAACAAGTGCACAGCAAGCTTCAACGATTCAACGGCAGCAGCAACAACAACAACAGCCTTAAGCAGAGTAACAGCAGCAATAAGCTCATTGAATGTACTCGATGCTGCTGGTATTGAGATGAGTTGCGAGCGGGAATATAAGCCACGGGATGCTACTTTAATAAGAGAAACAATAACTGTATATTTGGCATTAAGTCTACGAAAGCCGACATCAGCAGTTGTCAGTTTAAAGCAGTAAGGGGATAATGAATATGATTATGAGTGAGTTCAAGTAGGGGACTGATAATCTCGAGTTCAAAACCTGAAACGTTTAAAATATCTGGGAATTTCTGAGAAAAAGCGGATTTCTTTAGTACAAAAGAAAAGGAAGGTGAAAGGAAATGAGTGCAATAGTAAAACTTTTGAGCCCGTCTAATTAAGAAATTTTTTTTAATAAAAATTTGACATTTAAACATACCAAAACAGTCTCTGTTTAAAAAAGTAAAGCTGCAAAATGTGCTTACAATTTCTGTGTAACAAATAAAGCAACAATTGCCTATTGCCTATTGGACGATCATTAGCAGAGTCACAAACCAATTGTGATCAATCGAAAAACAATAAACCATGAACTCTATACTCCTTCTGCTGGAAATTATATTTCAGATTTCATCAGAATAAATAAAATGTAGCAAAGTCTCCACGCTAGTCTCTTAATAATTCTAAAAAATATAGTTAGAATAAAAAATACGAGAAAAAAATGTTGCCAWAATAATAAAAATAATTTTTAAAACTCAAAGCACACTACTGAAATTATTTTKAAATCGTTTATAGTTTTGGTAATCAAATCACCAATAACTGAATTCAAGAAAGTTACCGCCTACATTTGGGCGCGAGCTAGTCTTAGCAAAGCCATAAAAATATTAATTTTTGACAGATATGAAAATAAATGAAAAGCAAATGGCAGGGTGGCATTCAAAAGTCAAAAAGGTCGAAAAATCTTCTAAAATAGCTGCTGAAAATTTTCGAATTTCGTTAAAAAATAGTTTTTGAAAAAAAATTCAGTAATAAAAAATTTTAAGACATCCAAAAAGAGACTAGTACAAAGAAGCCGCTTATGACTCTATCTTTGCTAGCTATGAATTTTGAATACCAAACCTTTTTTCTTCGACATGAAAGGTTTATGATATGCAAGAAATCAAGGAAGTATGTATTTTCTTAAGCTACATAGTTCCACCGCACGTTTACTATCATTTCGGAGGACAGTAGAGATTCATGAATTCAGCGGAGTATTACATTTCCACAGACAGCAGTCACCATTGCCAATCCTTTAGTTGAATTTTATTCTAAATACTCAGACTGTATCCACCAAACCCCAAAAAGATCATTCACATTAACTTTGAAGATAAGTTATAGGCAAGAATAATCAACTACTGACAGCACCATGCTTTTCCAGAGATTTATATAGCCTAGCCGCACTGCCAAATGATCGGTGGACCCTCTAGTCTTACTTGTTGACGTTATTGATCAAACACGTATGCTTGTTTTTGGTCCCTTGACCGGTGTACCACGTCAGGAATATATAATGAAAAATAAACATCTGACCAAATAGAGCATCAAGATTTTCTTCACAGCCCCTACACGCATTGCGCGCAAGGCATGAAGGGTCTGCGACATGATACTCCAAAGGAGGCAAGGCCATGGTCGTCCAAATCACAAAATATTTGCAAGCGCTCTCATTTGAATGATTTCGATCGTTTCAAGCTGCACTATGCCAAGGGTCAACATAACAAGTATCTCACCATTGCATGCAACACGCTGACCAAGCGTACCAAATTTGAAGGCAGCGTATATTGAAGATGAACAAACGCGAAAGTATTCGTCAATTAAAGGCACAAGGTGTGAAGAAGGGTGCTGCTAAAAAGTAAACACCGTCTTTTAACTTGTTAGCTTGGCATGCATGTATACTAGTTGACTACCTGTCGGAGGAAAATAAAGTTATTATATAGGAATAAAGAACCCTAAAAATTTAAGTGATTGTTTGCCTGAAACTAACACGACCAGCTTAAGGAAGGTTAATAAGCTTCTAGCTTTATATGGCGAGACAGATTCGAATGAAGATCCCGACATGAAATCACAAAGGTGAAAAAAAGGCATTGCTTTGCATAGATTCTGTGTAAGGTATCGAGGAATTAGAATAAGCACGTATGCCTTTTAAGTTATGAGATTTTTCAACACTAATTTTGCCATTGGTGACTCAAAACTTTTTCATAAAGTTCGAAATATTCTTTATTATATATTAAGGTAGAAAATCGAGGATTTCATCGCGAACTTAGGTCTATTGTGCCCTCTTCTAAATCACAGAGACTCACCTAGTCCCAGCATCTCGATTGAGTTCGGTATAATAATAGGCGCTAATGAAGCGATATGATCTTTATTTGGAACCAAGCAGCCCTGGTCCTTTATCCTGCGTCTTCTTACAGCTTTGAATAAATTCACAGCTGTTTTGGAGTTTCAGTCTCCCTGCCGCATAACCAGCAGATACGCACTAGGATGTAGATATACCAGAGCCTAGCAACCAAGCTCCCGAAGCTTCTGGCAAATCACTATCGATATCTGTGGCCCACCGTTGTTCTCAAGTTCTCAAGGAATACAATACCTCTCCGTTTGACCAAGGCTAGTCGCTTCTGGACGACTGAAGCCCGAGTCAGCATTTTAACCGTAAGAATTATACTAAAAAGCAAAATAAATATATCAAAATTATTGTATCAAAAATCGTTATGTCTAAGGCTTTACATAGAATTCTTTTAGTTTTCTGATACACTTTCGAACGGAGCTTCGCTTAGACCAGATCAAATGTAGCCTTTTCAACTGCGCCACTAATGTCAAGAATAACATTAAATTTAAGGTACATTGGACTGAAGTACTTAAACGCTTTCAGAGCGAACTTAGTACGTCGAAGAAAAAAATATTTATATATACATATATAGTACATATGTTCCACATAACTTGCCTCATTGTCATGTGTCGCCCAACATTAATTTTTTTATTATATATTTCTTTGAAATTTTCCACAATGTCATTTTATTGTCATATTTTACTGCTTATTTGCCGGTTTTTACTCCTAATCAAAGCCATAATTTCTTTACAACATCTGACGATAATGTTCGGCTTAACATTTGTGGCTTCCTTTACAAGTGCGCAGCATAAGCTAACGAAATGCCTTTTTATGACGGACGAGTAAAAGAAATACAACGAAACTTATATGCACCTAAAAGTATGCTAAAAGAAATTTAACTTGTAATAAAACATACACACAACTGGCACGCACAAACACACACAAAGTCGAACACACGTACGCTGGCTTTTGAGTTGTGTATGCGGAGGAAGCCCGTTGGCTAAGCGTAATCGACCGGTAAGGTGTACTCAAGCAAACAGCAGCAACGCTGCTCAGCATGACAAGCGAAAAGGCGCAACGGAGCGTACGAAAATCGACCGCAACTGCATTGCATATAGTAACGGTATTGAAAAATTTTATTTCTGTCACACACACACGCCAACATAYGCATACCGTTGTGTACACATGTGTGCGCCACGAGTGTTTTTTCGATCCGTGTTGCTGATTTTCCTACCTACTTTTGTACTTTTTTTCAACTTTTTCTCTTTTTCTTCTTCTGCTGCACACAATCAACGCAATGCCAAGCAGAAATATTAGCCACGCTGAATCGAATTGTTGTGTCGAACATGAGTTTTCTTGTTATAATCGAAGGTTTCAAATTCGCCCAGACGTGACTCAAATGCTAAATCACTTGTGGCGCGGCTTGTGTGTGCGTGTGTGCGGCATGCGCAAGGAAATCGATAAGTTTTCGTTACTTTTATTCATCAAAGAAATTGAAGTGGAGATTAATGCATAAAAGCAGCTAGTTGTTGCTAAGAAATGGCAATTGCTGCTGCAAATTGTAAAATTCATGGCGTGTGCTGCGTTGRGTTTGAAGTTATTTTTTTGTAGTTAGGTTTATGAATTTAAAAAGCTGAAATTTTTTTTGGGCACTAGGCTGATATTAAGACTACAATCATTACTTGGGCACATGCTTATGCCATGAGTGACTKCGGTGTTACATTGTTGAAGGCAGACAGTGATATTCGAAGAACAAACGGTGACCTCGACTACACCGAARCTATGAAGATAATGGCAGTTACATTTCTTTTAGCACAAGAGACGGATGGAGGAACAGACCAACAGTCACCGGATTTCAACTCGGTGCGTCATATATATATTATATATCATATGCTGATCATATATCTATTATATACCAATATATACATAACACTACGTCTGTCTCGATTGGTAATCATACTCTGCAGCAACATGTAAGAGCTTAAAAAGGCGTATACTGGAAAGATTTTGGATTCCGTTTACTACTCCAAATAAGTATCTGATGTTTACTCTTCTTCTTGTTCTTGATTGGCGTAGTCACCGCTTACGCGATTATAGCCGAGTCGTTTCTTCCTTTCGCTACGTGGCGCCAATTAGATATTCCAAGTGGAGACAGGTCCTTCTCCACTTGGTCCTTCCAACGAGTGGAGGTCTTCTTCTCCTCTGCTTCCCCCGGCGGGTACTGCGCCGAATACTTACAGATCTGGAGTGTTTTCGTCCATCCGGACAACATGACCTAGCCAGCGTAGCCGCTGTCCTTTAATTCGCTGAACTATGTCAATGTCGTCGTATATCTCGTATAGCTCATCGTTCCATCGAATGCGATATTCGCCGTGGCCAACGCGCAAWGGACCRTAAATCTTTCGCAGAACTTTTCTCTCRAAAACTCGCAACGTCGACTCATCMGTTGTTGWCATCGTCCAAGCCTCTGCACCATATAGCAGGACGGGAATTATGAGTGACTTATAGAGTTTGGTTTTTGTTTGTCGAGAGAGGGCTTTGCTTCTCAATTGCCTACTCAGTCCGAAGTAGCACCTGTTGGCAAGAGAATGAGAACGGCTTCTTGTGTTTCACTACTGGACTGTTGGGCCTCAAACCAAATTAGTAAGCTTTGTCCGATTATTAGAATCTATGAAGTTGCGAGATCATTTTTGACCAAGGTAAATCATCTTTGAAGCTCCTCGCTCTGAGTTACAGGAGTTCTAACTGGACACTGTCCGTTACGAATTCTTATAGTAAGATTGAGTACGTTGCCGGCTACCTGCTGCATAACCTACATGGAAGAAGATGAGATAGAAAAATTTCAGCCCTTTTCCCCTCGATTATCTCGGCTTTGCAAGATCAACGCAAAAACACCTCCGATCTCATGCTTTTAGTCATCGAAGTGAAATAGTGAAGACAGACACAAAAACAACTAATCAAATTTATGATTGATTAAGGCCATTTTTGCCAAGAGCTGAGCTCAAATTAAAAGAGTTTTTTTTTTTTTTTTTTTTTTTTTTTTTTTTTTTTTTTTTTTTTAATTTTTTTTTTTTTTTTTTTTTTTTTTTTTTTTTTTTCATTTCCCTCATAGGGGACTGTTCCAAAGAGTCTTGGTTTGATCTCCTTACATGCTGAGGGATCATCCATATTATCTACCCTTACCTGAATTTGAGCACGCATTACTGAACTATCTTCTTTGAGTATATGAACCAGAACCTGATTGCTGTATAACCCGTCGAAGAAGAGCAAAACCAAAAACTCTTTCTTCTCAAAACCCTTTCCAAAATATTTGTATCTTTTAAAATATGATGATAAGAATAACCGATTAGGTGTGAGCTACTTTTCGAGCTTTCACACTTTCTCAAAAGGTCTTCTTCATTAACAAAATCTAACCGCTACACTTGAAGCTTCTCAGCACTAAATTTCTGTTTTTTTGTTTTTACTATTTTTGGAAACATATTTCGAATTTCGCCAAGCCACGCAGAATGTAAAATCATTCCAATAAAAGTATTGAACAGTATTCAAGTGAATAAGTAAAAATTTGAAAAGACTTCACATACATACAAACAAACAAAGATTTCTAACAAACAACACGCCTTGAGCTGGGGGTGATGTGTGCGCTTAATATTCTCAAAGGTAATTAACGGTAATGTCTGCGCGCAACGCAACCCATAACTCGGAATGACTTCCTGTCTACCGGCATTAACCCCCAACCGCGTCGATGAAGCCAGCATTTTCTCAACAGTCAGATTATCAGTTGTGATATTGATTAAAAAGCTTACAAAACATCAAACCAAAGCAGCTTTCTACGGCTGTTTTCAACATTGTATACATGTATATACATACATATGTATATATATGTGTGAGTATGTGTTTAAACAGGCAARAAATCAGCTTTTGTAAGCTTATGACCTTTTTGTTAACGGCAAACATGCATTTATACGCGTTAGTCTGTGTATTTGTATGTATGTGTGKATGTGTGTGTTTTGGGAATCCCTTGAGTTATTAGCTTAGCATTCGCCTATTAATGCGGCTTCACACAATATCCCACCAAACATCCTTAAAGACATGCTCAACTGTATTTAGGCAGTGTACGCACACATTCGCATTTACTGAAAATCTTACACATGCATACATACATACATACTATATATAGCTAAAAACACTAATTGTAATCTGACAGTGTGGCATCTGCTKTTATCCGCTATTCAACTCGCATGTGTGTGAGTGTGTTGGTAAGTCGTTTAAGCTTATTACGATATTATCAATGGTACTGACTGTGCAACTCATGCTAACCACATTGTTGCCGACGTTGGTTGTCTTCTACTTGCTCTATAGGCTGCATACAAACATATGTACTAGTAATCAGTGAGCTGAGTGTCGTTTACTTATTTCGAAATAATTTTTTTTGTTATATTCTAAGACAAAATCAATTATATAGCACTCCGTAWCCTTAGCTTTATTATATTGTACCCCGAGCAGGAGGTCTTAAGTTTGCTCTGAAATTTTTAGTACCCAGAAATAACCTTCTGCGTCTAATTGTAGTTCTTGTATGGAAAATTCTTTTATTTGACAAGATATCTTGGCAATATATACAACAACAATACATATATATATAATAATGTCATTCAAACTGACCGATCAAAATCAAGTTAAAGAAATTCTTATTTACTTTATGCTATTAGAAATGCAGATTTGGCGCAGCCGCAGCTTGTTACATTGTTAGGGATCCGCTAGTAATAAGAATATGAGACTCAGTAATGAATATGAGGCTCAGCACGAACCTTACTTGTTCTAAAGATTTTAATCACAGCAAAAATATATGAGGCTTGAAGTTTTATTACCAAAAATCGAAAGATAGTTTGTAAGGGATACCAAAGCTACCCTATAAAGGGTTTACCCTCCGATTTCTTAATTACATTATTGGCACTAATTGAAGTAAGAGGTAAAAATCGGTTCGAAGGAAAAGTATTTTTTTTTTTTTTCTTTTTTGGCCTTGCCAGTACTCGTCTTCGTAGAACAGATTTTTCATATTAAAAACTTCTTCCGGCATTCTTAGACATCTTCCGCACAATTTAAAGTAGGGTGAGATATCGAAACCGAAAGATAAGCAAAAAACCTGCGAATTAACCAGTTCT
This sequence comes from Bactrocera latifrons, assembly GCF_001853355.1. Classification (NCBI taxonomy): domain Eukaryota; kingdom Metazoa; phylum Arthropoda; class Insecta; order Diptera; family Tephritidae; genus Bactrocera; species Bactrocera latifrons. Next base: position 108,171 of record NW_017536430.1, on the reverse strand, counting down.
TATTTTGCTTTGAATGATTTCTATTAGCACCACAAGCCCATAGTTGAAGATCAAAAAAAATACCTGGACGAGCCTCCACATAACTTCCACGATAACATTCGGGAAATAGGTAAATTAAGAAAGCCCGCTAGACTGCAAAAAATCGTGAAAAAGGCAACTCGTTACTGAGTCCTGTATTGTAATAGCAGAGGACATTAAATTTCTCTTTAAGAGCCCAATTTATAGATTTTCATTTTATAGTTCTAGTTATAATCTTAATAACATAATATTATTGGATTTCCGATTTGCAAAATGCTTTTTTGAAACTTTATGTTGAGTTTGCCTTCTCACCTTTTCCACCCCACTATCTATCTCTTTCTATGTTTTTCTCGCTTTTAATCCCTCCATTTGTTTCTGTCTTATTTTTCTTAGTATTTTTATCTATCTGTCTCTACCTTTTTATCTCTCCATTTCATGCTTTCTAACTCTCTTCCCTACTCTCCTTTGTCATTTTCTGTTCCCATTAAGTCTACTGCCCAAAATAAATAATAGATAACTTGATAATAGTCAATAACTTAATAAAATCCGTCAAATTACTCTCTCGTGTTATTATCAGAGGAGAGCGGAACTTTTCTACTTTCTTTTACTAACCGCAARTCTCGTTCGTCTCTTCCCTATTCTCTTTTTCATTTTCCATTCTCATTACCTTATTTCGCTAGCAATCTGTATAGCAAAAATAAGGAAAACAATTTAAGCCAAGCCCATCAAATTATTCTCTCAGTTTGTTGTCAAAAATAAGTAAACCTGATTGCTTGAGTTCTCTGTGTCTTTCCCTTTCTTTTTCTTTCCATTTCGTTCTCTTACTTTCTCGCTATCACTTTGCTTCTTTRTTTGTCTCACCTCACCACTCGAAATTTTCATATTTCGAAAGAATCGCTAACTTGAGAAGCAATCAGTTTTAACCCAATCCCATYAAATTATTCTCTGAGTTTGTTGTCAAAAACAAACAAAACTGATTGCTTGAGTTCTCTCTATCTTCTTCTCGTCGGTTCTTTCAATCACTTTTTAAAAGAACGGAGTTTAAAGTTTTTGAATTGCCTTAAACCTTTCCAAATGCACAATACACAAAATGTGGGTTTAAGGTGAAAGATTGAAACTCTAAATCGATCTGTTTATCCTTCCGAGTATCTAAGCAAAGTTCTTCATCTAAGTACTACTACGAGTCGATTTTTTATTGATGATGGCACAAATTCATYGTGCTTAGTATATGAAGAATATTGTGGTAATGAAACGCATTCCGAAATGAAACGCCCACGAAAAATTCAATTAGTTCACAACCTAAAAGAAAAAACTCGCAAATACTCAGAACTTTATACATATTCCTAAATGTATAAGATCATGCCTCGGTCTGTAGCTAATATTTGTACCGTACATCTACCACACTTTATGTAACTCAYGTTTAATGCCGGGCTACTGAGCTTSTCTGTCCTGCCAATRCTTGCCCCRTTAGAACTAAGYACTCGGCAACATTTACGACCAGAAGCATGTAACCAGCGACCATCAMACTCGTTCGCCCCCTTGAGGGTTTAAAACTGAACTCAACTGCATTTGGCTTCCAATTAAGCGTCAAGTTAATTTTTATAGACATAAGCTTCCCCGCATCAATTSCTGCTACAGCTAGCGCAAGTTCACTATTTTTTTTTTCCTAACACATCAGCACTACTATCTAGCTATTAGTGCTTTTACGGAAGTTATTAAGTGGCATCATTACACTCACAATCATAACCTTAACCGTTTGCCGACTTGCCACGGCGGTTTATGGTCGTGACGCGTAAATGAGGTCAATAACGGCACTTACTTATGCAGTTTTATACATACTTGGGGCAACCAAGTGCAACGAAAGGCGTGGAACAGAGAACTATAGAGAAAAAAATATGTTTCCCTTATGGGACAGTTACAGCAATTCTGCTTTGCTTGAGTTTCCCGTTTTTAATATTGTCTGGACTTTCGCATAGACGCTGCAGTACGGTTTGAGTACACACTCGAGGCTATAGCATTTAATAGCTATRAGCAGCAGAGGAGCAGTTATTGATATATAGTAGATTTGTATTGAAGCGGTAGCTTTTTATTTTAAGCGCCATTTTGAAGGACAATTTTAATAAGAAATTAGATGAGGGAATTGGGTTTAATTAAAAAATATTAGCGGATCTCCCTAAGAAGATCTAAGTTACATAAAAATTACGTTTTTTTTAAGAATTTATACTTTTACTTCAAACCGCCTAAATGTAGGCAACGCCATTTTATTTTTACAAATTTCCCTCCAAATTCTTCTGGTATAAATAAACGGTTACAAATTACTTTCAGTTTTAAAACAATTTATTCAAAGCACTTAAATGTAGGCAAGGCTTTTTGTTTTTTCTTTCTGATCCCTTTGCATCAGTTCTGTTTGAAGAATTTGACCTAAAATAAATAAATATTGCACTTTTTTATCGAAAAGTTTATCGATAATTTAAATCTAGTCATAAATTTCTGCTTARAATACTTTTAATTCAAAGCGCCTAAATCTAGGCAACACTATAGCATTTTTTGAGTTCATCTCAAGGGCTTTAATTTCAATTTGGTAAAATGTTGCTTMGAATGACATATATCATATTTATATGAATACTTACAGGAAWCGAWAGAAATTMAAGTCAATGTGGTTTTGAGAAAGWTTTCAATAAAGAATTGTTTAATAAAATTGTGGTTACTAAAAATATAGTGTCTAATTACTTTAAGATGATCTAAATTATGTAACTTACAGAAAAATTTTGTATAACGAGTACT
>NW_017536430.1:101160-105345 GCF_001853355.1 Bactrocera latifrons | reverse complement strand
AAGTAATAGTTCCCTTATCATTTTTTTGTTCAACGCATTTGCTCGAAGTCACCAAAAACAAGTTTATAAAAATRTTGCCTACATTTTGGCGCAACTTTAACAAAATTTTAAATTTTACAGCAAATAAGGCATTTTTGCGGCACAAAACTGCTACATATAATTTCCGCACGCACTTCCTTAAGCACTTAAGTAAGACAGCATACAAAAATTGTGAATGTACTCACATGTCTGCATGCRTGTATACACATTAAGTTATTGAAAAATTAATGAGCTGCCTTTCGGCTTATCACCGACAGCCGGCGCCGACAAAGCCAACATTGACAATGTTGCTGATTATGCTGCAGCGCACAGCAGTTTACAGCATAAATGCCAATAGACGGACTTTGATTTCCCACCAGCGGTGGCACAYACCCCACATTTACGGTTAATCCCCAGCCATACAAGTCATGCCAACTGCCGGCGTTGTCATTAAGAAATATCACCAGTTATGAGCAAATACACACACATGTGTACTTTTGTGTGTTTTGCTGTGCGTGTGAAACCGCGCGTGGCATGACATGGGCGGCCCCCACACAAATGATACATGGCGCTGGAGCAGCGCCTGCCGCCAGCTGACTGATGAACCATTTGGGTTGTGGTGAAATTTTAATGAGCGTGCGGCAGTGTGTGTGCGTGTCCAAATATTAGCGCGCCGTCGCAAGTGCATGTGCTTATGATGGGCACRGAAATTCGGATTTGGGTTGTATGTCAACCATTTGTAGATTTAAATTTCGCAAAATAGGCGTGTGTTTATTTATAGGCGCGTCGCGCTGTGGTTAGGCGCTTGTTACATGATTCATAGGGATTCGGTAGGTGTTCTGCTGCGCAATTTTTTAATCCTTTTGAGGTATATGCTGTTGATTGTTGGGTTTATTTATTTAAAGAAAACTTAAATTAATTCGAGGAGATCGGTCGTGCAACATTTGTGGCTCTTCTTCAATACACACCAAAAAAAAAGGAAAAGGTTAATCGTAGCCAACAAAAATCGCTTGAAGAACTTACCAAATTAGCAGTTTCGATAGACTATGATAATTTACAGATGAAAAACTTCGAAAATCGACATTTCGAAGTAACAAGGGTCAATTAATTAATTTAAGGGGTTGTAAATACTAAAGCTATTAACATTTATAGTATCCGTATAGAGTTTGTGAACATTTTCACAAGTCTTTGTAAAATTCATTCAAAATAATAAACAAAAAATTGATTGCTAATAAATACAAAATTGAGTACTCTAAGGTCGTAGGTTGCCTGAATCGATTATTTGTGAAAGCATTGCTGACTTTCTCGAGACTTCAAAATCCTGATATAGTTAGTAACAATCGTTTTGGTACCACAAAAGAACACTGTTTAACCAAACCAGCATGCTCTGAAGGGAGGAAAAGATGTAATGTGGGAAAGAATTTAGAGTTGTATCTAGAAAAACCTGACTAAAGCAATGTTGGCAATTTTTTACAAGAATTATGAAAGGCACTAGTTAGCTAGCCAAGTTCGCCATGACAACGTATTTTTTTATAAAAGTCAAAAGCGTCATAGTGAAAAAAAAACTATGTATAGTGATAGCATAGGCTCAATGTTGCCAATTTTCTCGTAACAAATATGGCCATTTTGGGGAAAGACACTAGCTAACTAGCACAATTTTAACACGACAACATATCTTTTTGTAAAAATCAAAAGCGTCATACTGAAATTAAGATAATATTAGTTGTATCACTAAAACAATGTTGCCAATTTTTTTCTAAAAMGTTTGGTTATTTTGCTGAAAGGCACTTGCTAAGAGGCTAGTAAAATCTCGACATATTTTAATAGAAAGCTAAAACATATTACCTAAACGAAGCTAGAAGGAATTGTGTGTAATATAATTTCAATAAAACAATGTTGCCAATTCTCTCGCAACAAATGTGGTTGTTTTACGGAAAGACAGCAAGTTATCACAATTTTATCACGGCAACATATTTTGAAAACAAATAAAGGGTGTGATACTGAAAAAAAGCGATGAAAAAATTTTATGTAGTATATCTCACAAAAGCCTTGTTGCAAATTTTCTCATGACTAATAGTTATTTTTCTGTAAAGCAGAACTATGTTTTTTTTTAAGAGCGATTTAATATGTTTAAAGAAAAGGTGGTGCCAGTGCTGCCACATTATTTAAACTCTTTTATTTATTTATTTTTTTTTTTGTAAGTTTTCATTAATTTTTTCATCAATAGTCTCCCGAATTTGAAATAAATGTCATCACCTGACGAAATTTTGCAATTTACTTGCCAATAACAGTAATCAAAAGACACMGGAGTGGAGTGGATATTTTTAATCGTTTCAGGCTGGATGAAAGTCCAAACAAAGAATATGAAGTTTAACATCATCTCCATAAAGTATATATGTAAATGATTTAATGAKGAGCTGTGATGATTTAGTCTTGAGTCTTCTATCTTCTCTTTCATTTTCTGGTTTTCTATTTTTATCTCCCTRAACAGCTGTTAATTTTTTGGAATCGTCGATATCGGAAAATTATATCATATAGATTTTATGCAAGCTGATCATTCAGAATATAGTCCTTATATGGAAACATGTTTTATTTTAAACATATCTTCACATAGTTTGGTGTAGATTATATTCCAAACCAGCACCACAACCGCCAAACAAATTGAACACATTTGATAAATCTAGCAAATAGCTGCCATAAAAATTGAAAAATGCAAATGGAGATAAATTATGTTTACCACTTTATGCCATCAGAAATGCACCTGTAAAGTATTTTATAGCTTCGGTGCAGCCGAATTCAATGAGATTTCCTGTTTAAATACCGTTAGTCACAATTAACCTTAACAGCAACAACATAAAAGATGGAACTTCAATAACACTTACACTTTAATGTCGCCATAAAGCGAAAGCTAAAGCTTCTTATACATAAGTCACGGCTTATGCATGTCATTGATTCAATACAAGCACTCTCTTTCATGCTTGCTGCAAGCAACTCTACGCCACGTTGCAACTCCCACCAGCCGCGCTGCACATATCTTATGTTTAATGCATTAAATGTGCGCATTTTAAAAATTTATTGCATGCGCAATGCGGCTTGCCACATCGACATATATGTATATATATATACATATTTACACATACAACCTTACATTTATAGATAACTGTAATGCAATGACAGATTACATGCCACTTGACTTGCTGTTGACGACCGCGTGCTCGAGTATTGTTTGCATTGTTGTTGTGACATTGCTGTTGCCACTGCCACTGGCACACACGCGCGTAGCAGTAAACTGTACCTACAATATAAACAAACACACAAGCATGTCAACGTTATGCGAAGTGCATACGCAGTCATAAAGCACAGCGCCTGATTGACCTATATACTTGCAGGCAAGTACAAATACACACACTCACACATACTTGCCTGCAAAATAACCTKATTGTAAGCTTGTGTCTTTATATATCACATATATGTATGCATATAATTGTTGCCTTTTGTATGCTGTGCATTACTGCAAATATTTTCTTTTATACTCACACTACAAAYACACKCACACACTCACATGTTTAYACTTGATTTCCATCACTACCCGCCCTACGCCCGATTGCCACAATTTCCCTATAATTTGTGCTGAATTTCAATGCATTTCATTGTGTGATCTCGCTTGATTATTTCTTACTACTCTTTTTTGTTATTGTTATTGTTGCTGTTGGCGCGCCGCCTTCATACGCTTTCCAGCTTATCACCACAGCCAACTCAACTCGACTTGGTCTCTCGTGTCTTTCTGCATATAATAAAATATTTTATATGAAGTGATCTGACATCAACTACTTTATTTTCCACCAAACACATAGTTGCATACTCAAATATTAGGGTGTGTCAGATTAATATTTTCCAACRTCCCTTCTCACGCATGCCATCGGATTTTTTGATATTTTGCCTTTAAAGAGTTAACCRAGAACTTCATAAGAATGATATTCTAGTAGAAAGTTTTCCACTCAACAAAAAATATTTGAACGATTTTTCCATAAAGCCAATGCTTTGCTAATTATATGCACCCAAAGCTATGCATTAAATGTACTGCGCATTCATACAGATACCAAATACAGGTAAGCTACTCATACGACATGGTGTACTGTAGGTGCAATACACTTGATGTGTAATTTT
>NW_017536430.1:99400-100821 GCF_001853355.1 Bactrocera latifrons | reverse complement strand
TTATAGATAGAGAGCAGATAGATGGCGTGTTGGATGAAGAGGAACTTACATGCATGGCTGTCACTTAAGTTAATATACGCGCACACATACACTCATTCTGACAAAGATACATACACTCATTCTGACGAACACACATACACATATAATCATTCTCTCTCACACACACTGTATGTGTTAACGCATATAGACTCTCTTATATACACAAACTCACTAAGAGTCACACTCACAATCACACGCTTATGCCAACAATTACAAAAGGTCACATGCTTACTCGTTCTGGGTCCCYTGTTGCTGTATGTCAGCATAATAAATATGAAAAGTTCAATTGAATTACCATAAAGTAATCGAGAAACAAAAAAGCACGACATGGTGTATGCTGAAGATAATAATAGCAATTCTGTAAATAATAATGGGAAAAGCGAAGATAATATGCTAGACATTTTAACTTTTATTGCAAGCTGCAAATGACGTACAAAAGCGTGAGTCGAATGCATTTTTAGTGAAATKTTTGGACCATTGAAAGAATAATTTGTAATAAGGGCCATTTAGGATGTGATTTTTTGGTTGGTAAAGAGTTCTTTGAGCGGATMCTTAGCTATATTTCCCACTACAACGAAATTAACCCCAGTTTAATTGCTCAATTAGTTTACGTCTCTCAATTGCAAATGTAAAGTGAGCGTTAATCGCTCACTAAAGCTCTAAATTGCAAAACTAGAATTTAGTTTAATGTTCTTTTACCTATACATATATTCTCATTTTGTGAGCACCTTTTTTAGCACAATTAATACATCAATTTAAATCATTTGAGTTAAATTAGCGCTGAAAGTTGCGCTGCTACTATTAAACTTCTGTTTTAATACATTTTTCTAACAAACTAATTATAACTAAGTAATAACTCACTATGCAATTAGCACATTTGTTTATTAAATGAACTTCAAGACCTGTATATTTTTAATTACGCAATTAAAGCTTCATTTACTGTAACTTAATTTCGATATTGTTTATTGAAATGCAAATTGAGCTCATTTTTCTGCACAGAATTATGAGATTCCACAATTAAAACTAAATTTACAGTAGATTAACACCTTCGTGAGAGATATATACGCTTATTAAACTCATTTTATTACATTAAATTATTTGACAGCGCAATCGACGTTAAAATTGTAAACAAAGTTAGACATGTTCAAATCCATGAAGATATTCAGCTGCTGTCTTAATATAAATATGGCGGATTACGCAGTTAAATTACACTTCTAAATTACCGCACTAATTTGGCTCAGTTTGTTGCATAAAATCTTTTAATTGCATATTTAAGCATAATTTAATATCGGTGTCTTAGAGAGAGGTTTTTAATGACCTACAAGTGGCACACACCGGTGCTGTGGCGACAGCTCTGATAATGCGGCAGACAATTTTCACCC
>NW_017536430.1:96663-98165 GCF_001853355.1 Bactrocera latifrons | reverse complement strand
AGCACCCATGTCCACTAAGTATTTGGGTCAGATAAAAGTCTAGGTCCCCATGTCGTCTGTCTATCCACGAGTGGATGTCCGGTATAAGTCGGTGGGTCCAGCGCCCTTTGGATGAGGAATTCCACCGCTCCTGCCACATTTTAGTGCTCTTATTTCTCTCCTCTGCCCTTGCCGATACTGTTTTAGACGTTGACATACCTATAGTAGTTTTCGAGATGTGTACAAAAAAGTTAGCAGGGGGCGAGCCAAGCCCACTTTTCCAAAAAAAAATTACGTGCAAATATGCCCCTCTCTAATGCGATCCTTTATGCCAAATTTCATTTTAATATCTTTATTTATGGCTTAGTTATGACACTTTATAGGTTTTCGGTTTCCGCTATTTTGGGGACGTGGAAGTGGACCGATTTTGCCCATCTTCGAACTTAACCTTCTTATGGAGCCAGGAAATACGTGTACCAAGTGTCATCATCACGATATCTCAAATTTTACTCAAGTTACAGCTTGCACGGACGGACGGACAGACGGACAGACAGACATCCGGATTTTAACTCTACTCGTCACCCTGATCACCTTGGTATATATAACCCTATATCTGACTCTTTTAGTTTTAGGATTTACAAACAGCCGTTATGTGAACAAAACTATAATACTCTCTTTAGCAACTTTGTTGCGAGAGTATAAAAACTATATTCCTAAAGATTTAATTAAAGATTAATTTAGAGCAATGAACACTAATCTTCTCAATTTTATTTAATTTATACTTAATTTAAATAAATTAAGGTGCTATTCTCTACAGAACGCTAATCATTCCTACATATAAAATCCTATAACATAGCTAATGATCACTAAAATTAAGCTTAATTTACAGCTCTAAGGCTTCAAATTGTGCTACTAAAAATTAATTGAATACAATTTCGTCTCTTTATGTCTAATGAAAAGCTAGCTTAGCTCAATTTAAAACCTCATTTGTACAATATACATATAGCTAATATAAATGTAAGCGCTATTGTCTTCGTAACGTTAATTATTTCTTTACATAAATATCAAACAAATATTTGATTGTACAATTAACCTTTATCTCCTAATTATTAAAGTAACTAAGCTCAATTTGCATTAAGACTTTTAGTTGCTTCGTTAAAACTAAACTGAATAAAATTTCCTTCCCTTAGGTCCAATGAGGTGCTAATTGAACCCAATTAAAGATATAAATACGKCAATTTACACTTAACTAATATAAATATATGCGATATTAATTCCGTAACTTTAACTAATCTGTAAAATAAATTGAAAATGGCCTATATTTATGCATAATCACAGTAGCTGATCTCTATTGAAGATATACATATATATTTATATTAATTCCAGTCAATTTACTGCAGAAAATAATTATTAATTACGCAGTTTGTATATAAATAAATATATTTGCATTTAGTCTTCACTAATTTAGATCAATTAACTGCATTGAAAATTTTTATTTGCTAATTAATAATACAAATTAATAT
>NW_017536430.1:90494-96627 GCF_001853355.1 Bactrocera latifrons | reverse complement strand
ATATTTCACGATAATAAAGTTCAAGCTACTACTTCAGTATAATAATTATATTAATAACCCTCACGGACTTCCCTAATGCCAATAGGAGTTATATGTTCAATGATGAAGCGCTAATTGAACTTCATTTATTACACTGTTATCCACAACTAGTGTGAGGAATTTAATTTAGATAAATTTGTGTCGAACTGTCATATCAAGTTTCTCTGGAAAAGCTATAGCCTTTACATAACATATGCATGGTTAAGGAAAGCATTTAGTATGATATCCTTCAGTAAGTGTCAACTCAGAACGTCAACTTTTTGAAGTTGTGGCGAAAACATTGTATGACAAAAAAATTCATATCCTATAATCTATGATACATGAYAGAAATCTGAAGATATACCGACTTGTGCTGTTTCAATGAGAAATAAAGATTTCTGAATATGTGCTGGATCATTGGAGAAAGCAAAATCAATTGACCAAGTTGTGAAAAAAGTAGCAACCCATTACTTGTTCTTAAACATAAACAAAAGAGCACTAAACAATTTTCTCTTCAAATGAGCTTTATTTTCTGCAAACCACTAACTGAAAATTTTAAACATTAAACACTTATTTGCCACAGAAAGTAAATACATACTCCTAYACTTCGTATAAAATGTCTCAAGCAATTTCTATTAGATATTTACATATGTAAATGAGATTTGTACTCATGATTTAACAGCGAATCTTATATRTCGAGCAGCCTCAACTATAAATGCACACATCGCCATAATCGCTATAAACATATGTATCTGTATAACGGTATAAATGTGTTCACATAGCGCCATATTGGCTGAAATGCTTATGGCATGTGCGTTGTCAAGATCATAAAATTTGCATATTTAAAAGCGGAGAGAAGCAGCAGCGCTGTCACTTAAAGATAACTCAAAATCAAATCTGCATGGAAAGAAGAAAGCAAGCGTTAATAATGAAAAGAAAATCCAACCGACAAAATCTACACACATTTGTATGGGTATATTGGCATATATGTGTGCATGATTATGGATTTGWCTTGCACTTGTGCTAAATATTACTGCTCTTAAGTACTCCTTCTAGGTTAGRTTGAAGTAATGGTAATGTTAATGAGAAAAAGTAGCGTCTAAAGTGTGGGTTTAACTTGACCTTCACACACTTCTCTGCTTAAATGTGTTTGTGTATAACTGTAAGCCGCCTAATGTAAGTATGCTTGTAATATTTAAGTATTTTGGCAATAAAAATGCTATAAGTAGACGGAAAAGTACCGCGTATAATCGACGTGAAGTGCTGAGGCCGAGYGAAGTGATAAATTTCCTGTCAATGTCAAACCTTTTTTGGCACATCTGTGCAAACATATTATGTGTTATTATACATAAGTTTATTTACCTTTCAGTTATATGGTAATACCTTAATTTACTATTTAGTACGGACTTACCCTTTAGCTAACTCATGTAGTAGGCTCAGACCCATATTTACAGCATTTACTAAAATGTTATTGAGTTTCGCTTTTTTATTAGCTCGGCTTATTTGTGGCAACATATTTGTTATAAAGCTGGCAATAAAACAAGCATAAGCACTGTATGACTGACCGACCGGAACTAAAGCGAAAGCTTGTATGAAAAAAGTCCGGAGGGGTTACAAACTTAACACAGSTAGCTGCTTTTATTATCACAATCCTCGCTGGAGGTTTCGAACGTCACAAATGGTTCAGCAGTAAACCTTATTGGAGGGTTGAAGCTTAAGTGAATTCATGGCTGATAAAGACAACTCTATAGTTCTGAATATGTATCTTTTTTACGAGAAAGAGATAGATTTCAATGATTGGATTCAAGTTTTAGCTTTTAATTTAGGTTTGGAACTTTGCTAAAAACTGCTAAGTATAGACAACTTTAATTCCTATATATCTTTCATTGACTTTAGTAACAAAACTCGCATTTTTTTACATTTAGTAGAGGCGGTAATACGTAAGTGAAAAGATGAAGAGAAACGAAAATTTGGTAGAAAGATATTATTTTGCAATAAATACTATAACCAAACCTCTCTCTCTCATTAAAAAATTCGCTTTCTTTGACCTTTCTCTCCACAACAATAATTCTTTTTAATTTTTCCGACTTTTTAACTATATAAGAGAATTTAAGCAACATTTCTAAAAGAATATAACATACAAATGGTGTAACTTATTGTTTTAATAAAATATTAAAGTTAAATAAGAGCTTCCAAGGTTTGCGACTTCGCTGAAGATACATAGCTCTAAAAGTTGTCAATATAATTGGCAGCTGTTTTGAATACTAAATTAATTACTTTCTAAACTGTAACGATAACTTAACATAATTTCTAATAAATGAGTATATCTAGAGATCATAMAACTGAAAATTACGAAACTTATCGGATTTAAGTATTATATACGGATTAAATATTATATTATTTGCAAACAGCAAAAATGTATGTCTAGTAAATATATGGTAAGATTAGCAACTAGAAAGGGTCTGAAAATATTAAAATAAATTATTATTAGACACGACGAGAATGTATTTAAATTAAAAAGGTGCATGTATTGGCTAAGCAAACGCCAAATTGTAGGCAACGGTATTTTTTGGAGTTAAGAAAGAACGGAGATGACTTGTAGCGTGCATTTAGGGGCAATACATATAAGTTAGCTGTAAAAAAAATCATACGAAAAACCGAGAATTCTTGGTAGAATTTATGATTTTAGATAATAAAATCAAAGATTTATTAAAAATAATTTACAATTTTCAATAAAATTAAATATCATCAAACTATTATGAAGGTAATATCAGCAGAAATAGAAACAAATCACCTAAGCAGTTTTGTGATAGACTCAGGAGACTTTTGCCGATGCGGAGATCCAACCACATTCGCAATTTCGTTTGTTCTCACAAAGAGTCCCACAAAGAGTAAAATGGATCACCGTCATACCTAACCTAACCTAACTTAAGGTAATAAACCAAAATTTAGTTGTTAAACTAAGACAATCCATAAATTGATTAAATACGTAATCATATATATTATGATAGTAATATTGATATTTTCTGCAGCCTCAAAGAGTCAATTGTAATTCAATATATGACATTTATATACTAATTAGCTAACATTTGCAGTATTTTATCATATAAATACTAATGACATATTGCCCTAATTTACCTAAATTCTGAATGAACTGCTAAATATTTCAGAATTCTTCGCAGAAAATCACTAGAACTGGCCACTGTGCTGCYATATTCATATCAATATGCTTCACTTTCACAAAATAGTCAGCCAAATGCATTGTCAATATTTAAGTCACAATTCAGTGACAGCTTCGAGCATAGCACTGCCCTTCACAGCGCAAAATATTATGGCAGATAGACAACTAAACACAACTAATAATAGAATGAAAAATTTTCAAATAAAAAAATTATAATAATAATCAGAAATATTGCAAGSCGAACAAGAGAAAGCGAATAACTTGAGTGCACTGAAATGACAGTAATGACAACAAAATGACAACCACTTGACGATGACAATGAACGCCAAACGACACAATACAAATACAAATAACTTAAAAGCCGGACAACAAACGAAGCAAACGAACATTTAGAGCATAAATGCTATGCAACAAACTGTCCACACAAATACCGTTATAATATTTGTATATATATATATTTATATATATTTGTGCCGTGCAGGACTATGCCGCACTCCCGAGCCCAATTTATCAAAAGTGCAACAACAACAAACAGCTACCCTCAATTGTCACAGACAATAGTCTCGACTCAATGCTATCACAATTCGAGGTTCGTTTCACCTGTCTGAAAGCAGCAAACATGTAATTGAAATTGCTGCTTGGCTGCTGGTGGAAGTCTTCACCGGCTACAGCACGCCGCTCCGGTCAACATATCACGTGAGTCGCACAGGCCGATTGTTGCCTCTTAAAGCAACTCCTCTGCTGGACATTGTGGTGGCCACTAATCCCCAATATATATGTACCGTTTATGTGAAAGTATTCTTTTTGAGCAGCTATTTTGTTCATTGCTCGGACCGCGTTCAAAGTTGCATGAGCGTTGTGGTTGATAWGGAGGGGGAGTTGTAGCCAACCGCTGTTATCATGTGACTTGCAGTTGTGAGTAGGTAGGAATGTGTATATATGTTCGTGTATTGCAGTTGACATGTGATTGGCAAACAAAACGAACAACAAACATTTCATTACAAACAAACGTACATATGTATATAAGCAAGTCTTGCAATCATTATATACATATACAGGGTGATTGTTTCTGAAATGCAAAGAGTTTGAAGCGAAAGAGTGTTTCTTTTTATAATTCGTATGTCATAAGAATGTCCGCGATCAAAAAAGTATATTCGAAAGCAAGGAATGTATAAGTACCGAATTTGGTGCTGAAAATATATTGAATTAGAGCAGAATCTGAAAAATTATTTGGTTAATATTTTCTGTCAATACTAAGACAAAAGGCCTGAACCAAATAAGCGGGTATCAACACCTTGTAGGGCTTATCGGAGACACAAACCTTGTTCATATGACACATGCTGCTTTTATTACAAAATCTGGCTCTTACAGAAACGGGAATAGACATCTTCCAAATTTTTTGGGAAATATTTTCTGTCAACACTACRACAAAAGGCCAGTTCCCTGACTCAACTACTGGTCAAAAAAACTCCTCTTAAGTTCATCAGAGACCCAATAATACTTTGACGCTTCTGCTTCAAAATCCCGACTCTTACTCTTACAGTAACGGAAACAGAAATATTCCAATTTTGTGGGTAATATTTTCAGCCACTTCTACTACAAAAATTACGTTCAGGACGTCAATATCTGGTCACAAAAAATATTCGGTATCAATCTCTTGTACATTTCATTGGAGACCCAATCCGGCCAAGATCCGGCTCTTACAGCCGACTCCAAATTCAATAATTCGAAATTGTATAGATATATTGCTGATATAGATTGTTTTAGCCAGAAACTCTTAAAGAGAGATCACCAGTTACTCATAGACCGAYGAAGCGTTTTGAGCTTACCACCCTGGTTAATATCAACCCCAGCAACTTCATTAGCTGCACCAAAGTTCTTGTATTGAGATCTCAGTCTGTCAAAAGTTGAGTAACAAGATGATTCCACCTCRCCTTCCTYGGCTCTTACAGACACWTTTAAGAAATTTATTGGCTTCTTAACGATGATGAGAGGGGCCTTTTGATGCAAGAAGTGAAATTTTTTTTTAGTTGGCAATTGATATGGACCATACCTGTTTCTAAGAAAGAGATTCTGAGAAAGAGCAACGAAACAAATGTGCCAAAATTCTTAAACATTCGACCTAATTGGAAATTGCAAGCGAAAAGCTTGAAGTCTTTGTGCAAAATTCACATTAAACCGGGTCTAGAAATATTAACCTCTATGTCCAGTCGACCAGTTCTTTGATCGAGTTACACACACTTCGCTCAAACAATCACTTACTCGCCAGAGCCCAGCAACTGCGTCAATGACGACCCACCCTGTATATAAATATACTTATAAATCTTTTTAAGGTTACTTATGCTTCCACCACACAGTTCCATTATTAAAAGACACAACAGCAAATCAGAATGTTGTCACTCGATAGCTTTCAGCTGTTACGTATACAATAGTCAAACAAAAACTGCAACAACAGCAATCAAGTCAAGAAATACAGATGACATTCCGTTGTACAACACAAAAGTATTTATTACACACACATGCACACATACACACATCTAAGRGCATATATACAGCAGTGTGGGTGTTTGTTTGTGTTTGTGGCGTTTGTGGTTGCATTCATTCAGTCTTTTATTCTCGATGACACTCGTGTAGTATCATCATCGGTACATTTGTGTGCATTTGTGTTTGTTTGTATAAGTGTTCGGCAAACATTTGGCATACACGAATACTTCAGACTCGGTATGTACTACTTTGGATTTACAATAGYTGTTAATTTGCGAAGAAGGTAGTAGTGTCACATTTGAATTGCAAAGAAATGCACACAAATGGGTTTCTAATGTCGATAGCACGATGTGGCAGGCATGACAACGTCATGGAACTTTAAAGAACGTGTGCTGCTGTTGAAAGGACGCATGTACATATTTATTATTACAAACTGATACTATATATAGT
>NW_017536430.1:85186-89635 GCF_001853355.1 Bactrocera latifrons | reverse complement strand
TTTTTTTTTTTTTTTTTTTTTTTTGGGGTAGTTTTTTTCCCTCCATTCGCATTATTGTTGACTTGTTTGCATGTCAAACTCATAAACCCATTTCGCATAAGCAATTTTAACGCTCTCCATGAATGTGGGATCTTAACTCACACGATCAAGCATGTGCAAAGAGATCTGTTTACGACAGTCGTTTTGAAAAAAAATTCAGTTTTCTTGGGACGAGTCGAGCAAGTACGCGTTTCTTACACAAATATTCACAAAATCATTGGAAGAGACTCGCGAGAGATTTGAAACTCTATCTCGCTATCTCTCTAACACTTTCTTGACGATTTTCCAGCACCATATCCTTCTTTTTTTTAATATTTTCATCATGGCATGTCTTCAACGATCTCCTAACAAACAGAAGTTTGAAATTCTCATATTTGCTAAATTTTTATTACAGACATGACGACATAACTTTAGATTAGTAGAAACTCTCAGATTGATTAATCTTTATCGTATAAAGTCAGCCAGATATTTGAAAATTCTTACATTAGTTATATTAGCTAGAATAATTATGGACACATTTTTACCCATTTATCGCGCGTGAATTTTCGTTACCAAAAACAGTTGTTTACTGAGTTTTAACTACGTACCTCAGATATTGAGCAGTATATTTGAATAAAATCAACCACATTGTTATAGTTTCTATAAAGTAATGTGGGCTATGGGAACCCAAAACACAATTTTACGCCTTTTATGTACTAGAACACATTATAGCAAAAAAAAAAACATTATCCTAGTTTCATCGTTTATCTTCCCGCCATTTTCAGAAAAAGTCTGCCTTAGCCACAGAAGTCCACATATTCGGTATCTGGAGACTCAAGAGTCCGATTTCGCCCGATTTGGATACGTTTGGTGGCCTTTACTCTACAATATTTTCTTCCGACATCTTCATTACTGTTTGATTATTATATATTTGTAAAGTGAAGGAAATAGTTGAAATAAAAATTTTGCTATATGTAAAGTAGGTGTGGTTGTATCTCGATTTCGGCCTTTTTGACACTGTAAAATACAAATTTCAACACACCATAATTTTGATGATCTAGTAAGATTTAAATCGGTCCAGAACTTCCTGACATATAAGATTTCATCTGAAGGTGGAGGGTGACACGCCCATTATAACATTCTTGTTTTCTTTCCTGCATACTTCTTCCTGAAATTTAATGCTTTAAGATTTAGATAGTTTGCAACATAACGGTTATATAGGTAGTGGTCATAGTCATAGTCCAATTTTAACCATTTTCACATCGTAAAAGGAGCTGCAATAATGGTTATTCTGGCTTGTCCTAACATCCAAGAGAAGCGTCGAAGACCTTGTAATGTACATACATATATCAATGATCACCGTAACGACCTGAGCCGATAAGGAAATTTCCAACTATACTTAACTATATAATAAGACTCTCACTTTTCAGATATTGTCCGCAAATATTCCTCACCTCTTATTCTTATCAATAAGCTCCTCATAACGATAAAAACGATATCAGATCACTATAGCTTACGGCAGTTATACAAAYTGAAGGATTGGAATCAAGTCTTTCCAAGGAAAACTTCTTCGTTTGACGAGATATCTTCATGAAATTCAACATAAATTATAATCTGAGGCACCACTGTAATCTCCGAAGAAATTATTCAGGCCATTAAAGCATATAGCTGGCACACAAACTGACTWATCCAACTCAAGTCTTCTATTGGAAAACGTATTTATTGCCAAGAAATTCGGAATAGACTATTATATCGTGTAATGCAATTAAATGTTCTTTTTCCAGTAGTTTTTTTTAGCAAATCAGGCGTGAGTCGTGTCAAGCTTTCACGGCCTATTGAGCATATCATTCACAACACTTGCACCCATCTTCGGACCCAGCATACATTTCAGGATAATATTCGACCGATTGAATCACGTCCAGGACGCAGTAAAGAAAATATAGCRGCMCACTCGCCACGGGCCGTGGAGTGTCGATTCGGCACCTTTAGCAGCAACTCGGACTGACGTATGGAACGACTTGGCACATTTCACGTCGATATCTTAAATTGCAAGCACTGAAGCCGTTGGCCCCTGACAAGCGACATCGCTTCGATCTATAGCCTCTTGAAGAGTTCCAAGCAGATCCAATCTTTCAAACCAAATTTTGTTCAGCGATGAGACCCAYTTCTGAGTCAACCACTAAAGAAGAAAAATASCGCTTTTCGAACAAAGTGCAACTTGAATAGATTGATATRSTGTGGTGTGATTTGTGGGCCGRTGGAATGATCGATCCATATTCCTTTTCTTTCGAACGATAAATGGATCAYGGATCAGGCACTGTCATGCCATAAAAATTGAATAAACAAAATCGTCAAAAACATACAATATATATATATAATATTTATGCCTTCTATGCTATAAGAAATGCACTAGTGAAGAATATTTTAGCTTTCGTGCTGCCGAAGTTGACGTTTTTTTTATTTTCGCTTGAATTGGCTCTGATAATGGTATTTTTTTTATATAAGTGGTTCGTCCGATTAAGAAGTGTRTGAACAATTAATGCTTGAGTAATTGCTGAAAATTTTTAATTTTTTCAATCTTTTATCATTTTATGTCATTATACTTAATATTATAATTTTTTTTTTTTTTTTATAGCTGTTTTTCTTGTAACATAAAGCAGAAAACTATCGATTATAGCCAACTTACACAAACATATAAATAAGCTGATATATGTTATATATAACTTCAATTTGAATTTCCTGCTAAAAATCTGCAAAAGCGTAGTTTACATAAAAAGTTAATTAAATCCGAAATATTTTCAATGGCTTCCAACTAAAAGTTCGCATGCAATTGCTGGCATTGTATTCCCCGGACCACACATATATACATCCATATATAGTGGCTTAACAGATTTTCCGTTATTACACATTAAATAAATAAGCAGCTCACTTGCAGCAGCTTCGGATCAATTAAACTGATTAAGTAATCAATCACAGCCGATACACATCGAAGGCCAGTGTAGGCCAAATAGCTCAGCAAATGATAATGTGAATTTAAAACACAAATATGTACATATATACACATACTGATATACACCTACGTATATGTATATGTATATACTTTCTATATACATATATACAGTCCATAATTGAGCTCCATAAAATTTTTGCACAAGTCAGAGTTCACAGGTATTTACGGTTTAAATTTGAATTCTCCTCTACGAAACACACACAAAACAAATCTCGGCCGCATACATACATACATACATAACGGTAACCGTAAACCTCGCAGCGCCGTAACACAAACATTAAACAATCTTTTGTATAATTATATTGCGGCAAACTTTGAAGTGAAGTGGTTAGACAAAAAAGGTCAGCAAAGTCAAAGCTTCATTAAGCAGCAAATAAAGTCGAAACAAATGCCGAAATATTATATKTAAGTGGTGGTTTTATGAAAAAGCAAACAAAAAGTGGTCATTCTTTAGGCTAGTGGTCGGCTGAGCATACTTTGCGCTTATGTCTATGTATTTGTTTGGTTGCAAGCAAATTTGATTGTCTTCTGCTTGAGCGAGTGCTCGGTAGGGAAACTGTTTAATTAGGTAAATGGGCTACTAAATGTTGTGGAGATGGTTGAAAAGCAATAATTTACTGTGCTTAAAAGTTTTTTTTTTTTTTAAGTATTGTTGCTGCCAAGTTTCTTACCTTTGAAATGACTGATTTGACGCATCAGCTGGCTAGTAAATTGAGTACTTAAAGTTGTTGCTGTTTCTATATTTGTTTCATGCTTAAAATATACCATTTTGCATTAAATATAAAATTGTATACTAATAGTTTAAGGTTATAAATAAATTGTGCGGTCTCAAATGTGCTTTACTCAAAGCCACAAAGCTTTTCAAAAGCACGTCTTTTAAATATTGATAATTATATATATATTTTTTTTTTGACCTCACAAAAATATTCGGGAATAAAAACAAACAATATTTTATAATAAAGCTTTGACGTGTATCATTGCTAATGCTTGCAAATCATTCAACTYGTTTGTATGAGAAGTCAGCTGACTAGTAAATATCCTATCTACTARGATTGCTGCCTCCTTAGTCTTTATTTTAGAGCAGTTATTATGTCGTCTAAATTAAAACGGTTGTTAAAAGTGTTTTCTCTGCACTTAGATATTATTTTTGTTTTAAAAGCTCAAAGTTTTTCAAAAGCTCTTTATGAAATTCACATTTTGGAGCTTAAACTACCGCATTTACTGATAAAAAAAATCAATGCGAGATTTAAAAACCGGTTAAATAAAGTTGTTAAAAGTAATTTAACCCACTATTCTTTTAATTTAGTAATTTATTTTGGAAAGCTCGAAGCTTATTGAAAGTTCTTCTTTACATTAAAGATTGTTAAAACGAATCTCTGTTTTTCACAATGTAAATTAAGGAAACTGAAAAAAAAAACAAA
>NW_017536430.1:83743-84981 GCF_001853355.1 Bactrocera latifrons | reverse complement strand
TATCGCCTTGACTTAAGCTTTAGTAATTGAAATAAATTTAATATTAWTTTTGTAGCTTTATGAAACTCATTTATTCAAGAGATTTTGAGAAACGAATAAATAAACATATTACAATTGCTTTTTGTCCATCTTAATATCTTTCCCTTTTTTGAAAGCTGCGAAGCTTTCGAAAGCTCTTTCTGAAATTTTGATTTTGTAGCTAAATTTACCACACTTAATAAAGTAATACAGAATTTTAAGAAAAATCAAATGAATTGGATCAAAACTTTTGACCGCTAAAATTATTTTTTTAGAGCTTTTTGRAAGCTCTTTCTTACCTAAAAATCGGTAAAACTTAATTTTGTCAGTTTTTTTTTTGTAGGTCTTAAAAAAAGTGTGAAAAACAGTTATCTAATTGTTTCCTTACTACTTTTATCACAAATTATTTACAGGTTTCGTTCAAGGTGTAAGAATTCAAATAGATTTAAAACTTATGTTGTTGCTTTAGCTGCCTCGTTTGTTAAAAAAGTTTGAGATACGAACGAATAAACACCTTATAAAACCTTTTTTTCACTTCTATATCCTTAGAAATTTATTTTTTGTAAGCTTTAAAGCTTTCGAAGCTTTTTCTTAAATTTTGAGAAACGAACGATTAAACACCTTAAAAACCTTCTTTTTTTTACTTCTATATTCTTAAAAATTTAGTTTTTTGTAAGCTTTAAAGCTTTCGAAAGCTTTTTCTTAAATTTTGAGGAACGAACGAATAAGCACCTTAAAAACCTTTTTTTCACTTCTATATTCTTAGAAATTTATTTTTTGTAAGCTTTAAAGCCTTCGAAAGCTTTTTCTTAAATTTTGACACTTTCAACGTCAAACGCACAAATAAGCTCTTTAAAACTGATTTTTGTCGGGTTAKATGCTTTTTTCTATAAGCTTCGAAGCTTTCAAAAGCTTCCTCTTAAAATKAGGTATTTTCAAGGTCAAAAGCAAAATTTAGCTCTTTAAAACTGACTTTTGTCAGGTTAGCTTGTTTTTTTTTTCTACAAGCTTCGAAGCTATCTGAAAGCTTTCGCTTAAGWTTTGTTATTTGCTCTACAATCAGAGGTAAAAATATTTCTTTTACCGCTAAGCTACRCAACTTTACGCTCATTTATACTGGGTTTAAATAAACGTCTAATATATGTACATTTTTTAGTTATTGGAGTCTAGGTTTTTGAAAGTAAGCTTACTCTTTCCTAAATTAAATATTTACTGTTTCA
>NW_017536430.1:81768-82915 GCF_001853355.1 Bactrocera latifrons | reverse complement strand
GCATAATTTAAAATTTTCCTACAGACCTTTTCATGCTTTCCGGGTATAAAATGAACTTGTCCGTACTTTTGAAGAAATTTAAAATTCGTTACGCATGATGATTTCTATTATTTTCTTTCTTATCACACAGAAGAYGGTCTCAAAGAGTATAAACTAGTGTAAAAGGCTTGCGCCAAATGCCGCAATGAGCACCTTTATGAAAAGCTAGTAGCTGCGGGTAATAAGTAACAACAAAGGCAAGCGCCACATTTACTTRCAAATTAGACTGTAAGCTTAGAAAGGCGGAAGTTCGCTTGAAACAAAGAAAGTTGATAATGAAATTTCAAGTGTTTGCTTTATTAACATAGACATTTGAGCATTTAAGTTAAGTTAAGTACGTTGTACAGGAAATGTTTTCTTTGTGAGCATTGAATKAAATGTGCTCGAACGCATTTCACCCAAATTTAGTTTTCTCCGAATGAAAATTTTAAATTTASCAGCGGAGATTGCAAGGCCACTCAGTGTCGGGCACAAAGTGGCCGAGCAGTGTGTGCTAAATATATGCTGACTTCATGAGCTGCTTGAAAATCAAAGTAGCAATAAATATATRAGTAATAACGGTAAATTGTGTTRTTTATTTATAGCTTTGAATTACTTCTGAGTTTGTGCCTTCATTCACATTGATTACGGTGTTGATAAATTGGCGAAAATCAATAGCAGAACCATATGCTGAGCAAATGCAAAAGRAAAAAACCAACAACAGCAACACCAATTGCAAACAATGCAATAATAAATAGATATTAGTAAAGTGTATTCTGCTGTGAAATTATTTTTCATATTTTCACGCTCTCTTGCGTCTGAATGCTGTCTGTGCGCGTCGATGCGGAAATTATGTTTATTATTTGGGTGACATTTTTGCAACTCCACTTTGTTTCAAGTAACTGCATTGTTGTTCTTATTTTATTTATTTTGATACAATTTCGATCAGAAGAGATGATGTGCATTGATTCTTTCCGTTTAGGTGCGCAGTAAATTTTTCAAAGCAAATTAAATGTGGCCACAGAGGGTTAATAAGAGAAAACATATTTAAAWCATTGATGTACAAATTGAAACTTTGTAAAATTGTTATAATTTCGGRTTTTATTTCATTTATGCATAAAAATAAATT
>NW_017536430.1:77978-81081 GCF_001853355.1 Bactrocera latifrons | reverse complement strand
CAACGCCCATCAGAATTGCACCTGGGGAGAACCAACCCACGAAAGGAAGGCAACAAAGTCACAATGTGTACAGACGTCGATGAAAACCCCGGGACTAGCGCCTGTCAGATTCGGGACCATTAAGATTCTGATTATGGTGTATTCGAAACCCGGAAGGATCAATTTGACAAAGGGCTGATGAGGGTAGTARTCTTTCACCTCAGTAGGTAAGAGTRATAGACGGAAATATMTAAGCWGACGCATCACGACTCCCGTGTCAAAAC
The DNA here is from genome assembly GCF_001853355.1 of Bactrocera latifrons. Taxonomy (NCBI): domain Eukaryota; kingdom Metazoa; phylum Arthropoda; class Insecta; order Diptera; family Tephritidae; genus Bactrocera; species Bactrocera latifrons. Next base: position 80,818 of record NW_017536430.1, on the reverse strand, counting down.
CTCGAATCGGCGCGCTACAAGCCCTRTGGATCCTTGAGAAACAGTGCGACCACGAAACGRAAAKGACRGYCRGTGGYAACAAGTATTGCCTAAAAAARCAAAGACGACCCACGCAAACGAAGCTAGGGTGAAGGAAGCACAAAACAAAGCAAACGAGAACCAAAAAGGGAGAATATAGTTGCAAGTTAGGGAGCATGTAATAGCCCCAATGATAATCAGAAGCTGTGATCGTAAAACCAGCAGAAGGCAGTAGCTACGCCGAGATCTTTATGAATATCCGTAGCAAGGTAAATCCTAAAGAAGCAGATGTTAAGAGTGAAAGGATCCGCAAAACAAGAGTCGCAGACTCAAGAAAAGCCCGCTTCTACGTGGCACTCAACACAGCTCTTCAAGAATCTGCAACTGTGACCGACTTTACATCAAAGGCTATACAGACTACAGGACTATACAAATTAAAGACTTCTACCCTCCTATTAGGAGCTGTAAGAGAAGCGCTACAGGACAACATCGAAGACTCGATAATCAATATAACAGCACCTAACACTAGAGAGCAGGTTAGCATATATAATGCTCGACCAGGCTAAAGCTAACATACTAATGCAACAGGAACGCATTCAAATTGGCTGGCTTAACTRTAGCTTGTGACTCAAAGAAAACCCCTAAACGTGCTTTCGCTTTTTTGAGGCAGGGCACTTAACCTGGGACTGCAAAGGGTCACATAGGAGGGATGACGAGCTTGCGGTCAACAAATTTTTAATTAATTTACAAAATACAATTTTAAGTAAATATTTTAAGATAAATACATTCTTTCAAAATATTAATTTTTTTCTTTTTTATAATTTTCTTGATTTAATTTTATCTAGCACAAATTGCTTTTGAACTAMAACAATATTGAAATTTAATAAATTGCCTTTAAATCACTACACAATTTCTTCTCTGTGAAAAACATCTGTTCAAGTACTTTCCGTTCGAWTACGCCTTTCGAGCAATTATATTCACAATACACTCAAATAAAATTCCAATTAAAAATCAATTTACTATAGYTCAGACTTTGGCCCGTACAGTACAAAAACAATGCGATGCAGCAATAAAAATAAAAATGGAAAAATCCCTCAAATTTACGAGTTTGCTAAGCAATCGAGTGTAATCAAATAAAATTTTCGAACATTTAATCATATTTCCTCTCTAATACACCGTTAAAATGCTACTACGAAATACGATATAAACGCGCCATAAAAATCCCATGTATTGGCAATGCGCTGGAGAACGGCGCTAACGCACATGTACATATATATATATATATATTTGTGTGTGTGTTATTTCTTCGTGTGTGTGTGTATTGAAATGTGTAGAAAAAGAAAGCTCGCCTAAAATCGATTTGTAATAAATCGTAGATTGTAATTGTAGCAACAAGCAATAAAAAATGCTATTGATTTGCAACATTGCCAACACGTGCGGGAGGAAGGAAAAATAGTTGAAGAGTGGTAGTTGCATAGCAAGCGCATGAAGGATATGAAGATTATTGGTTTTAAATTACGAATTTAGAAATTGAAATTTGAGAGTTTTTGTAAAGAAAATTATGTAAAGATTATTGGCATCATGTATCTTACATATATTCTAGATAATCACGTTTCAAGGGTGCTGCACGACCTTACACCCTTTTGATGCCATTTTTGTGGCACGGTTTCGGCGATCACCCCTTTGTTTGAYGAAAATTTCTTCCCAACGCGCATTCTTTTGAAATTTGAGTACAGAAAATAATCGCTTGAGGCCAAATCTGAAATTTTGTGGATACAGAAGCAATTCAAAACCCAATTCTTGTATATTTGGCATCGTTTTCACAAACATATGCAACGGTGTATCGTCTTGGTGCAACAGTGYCTTCGGTTTTCTCAACAAAACTGTCGCTGTTTAATAGTCGCTGTTGCCTGCCCTTCCTTTTTCAAGATAGTCTATAAAAAATATTCCATGCGCATAACCTAGCTGGCCGGTTGTTGCGTTTTTCCACGTTTYAGAGCGTGTTCATCATGTGCAGCCCATTTACATTACTGTCGTTTGGACTTCGGCGTGAAATAAGGGGGCTATACAGCATCCTTTGTCACATATAAATGCAGAAACTCGAGTTTATTACCCCTTAGTTACGCATTTCCTAGCACTGCTCCCAACTCCTCATTCTTTTTGATCAAAATTTAGTTTGAGCCGCACCCACTATGCCAAGAGCTCTTTAATACTCAAATATTTATTATTGATATGATGAACATATTCAGTTTATATTTTTAGAGTGCCTGCTATCTACAGCAGTTTCATTTGACGGGCATCCACAATTATTTTGTACATCTTTTTTGAAGTTTTGGTCGGAAACAACCTCTTTTGCGCGTTCACTGTGAATTAAATATTTTCTATCTATCGCTTTCAATAGAGCTGCCAGAAGTTTTTCGGRTTTTTATCGGTAACACGATATAGCCGTGTATTCTCTGTTGATTATTCACGACCTCACCTTAACATATAGTGCGCTCACTTCTTTCTTCAACTGCTTTAATATGGATACTAGGTCAAGATACCAGAMCATTTTTCCTTAACAACAAAGCGAAGTATTCAACAAGGTGCTACGGAAGCACTTAGAAATGCATCATTGGAACTTTAAAAGACGAAATTTAATACAYTTGACATTACTGTTCCACAATAAAAGTTATTTCTCCTTTGTAACTCAGGAATTGCGTAAAAATTTTAATTTTAATGATTAGCTGGCCTCAAGATAGAAGACTTTCGTTATATGCTGAAAATGTTGAAGAGGTTTAATTACTCAAATTCTATTGCTTTAGCTTAACGTATTTGAATAA
>NW_017536430.1:67341-76678 GCF_001853355.1 Bactrocera latifrons | reverse complement strand
CAGCGGCGCTGCTAGCATTTAGTGGTTATGGCAAATATGAATTGAAATTGGAGTTTAGAAATTTTGTTTGCAAAAGCTTTTATGCGAAATTCCTACCACTTTTATATCAATTTAGGTGACGGTGTATATCTAGTTATATAGTTATGTGTCTGTACAGAGGTATATACTTGCATGTATGCATTCATTCCAGCAAGTGAATTCTATTTTAAACAGTTTTAGGCTTGCYAACAGCCACAATTTGCATATATGGAGATCTAAAGCTTATGCTATTTCATAAATTTTAACTAAAYATTGTTGCAGTGTTTAATTTAAGCCGACACAGTAAAGCGCGTCTTAAAGCCTTAGCGGTTGTTAAGCTCCAACTCACAGCATAGGTGTAGTAATGAGTAATTTGCGTGCTTWAGTCAGTTGAGAASAGCTTATTCATGGCAAAGAGTTAAGTCAGCATGATTATTAAACGCATTACTATATGCTTTTCCAATTTGGACTGTATTTAAGCCCATTAATTTGTAAATTTTTATGTGAAATATATTTTCTACTTAATATTTTAGGCGGTTTGAAGCTAAGCCAAAACAAAGATTAACTTTGGTTGCACYGAAGCCAGAATATTTTTMWWKWWWWAAAAAAAAKTTTTCACTAAAGAATTTGCTTTTGATCCGTTGTTGTTGTTGTAACGAAAGAAATTTGTCGAGTTGACAGTCYTTGGTCAGATAAAAGGTAGCTATATTTGACCGACATCGCCAAATACATCAAATGAGCATTTTCTTTTACAGAAAAGCACGTATGGCGAGTTTCAGATCGATAACTCAAAAACTGAGGGACTAATTCGCTTATATATAGAGGCGCYGGACATCGCTCAAGCTCTCATCTCGTCATGCTAATCATTTATATATATATATATTTTATGATCTTATAAAGGGAAATTTCGAACTGTCTCTTTGAGTGTTAGGGACAAAATGAATGCACCTATTTAAGGTTAAAAAAAGGTATATCAATCTAAAGACAAGAGGTATGAATTAGACAGCCTTCAGCGTAGGTCGCAGAGTAGTAAAGTTAGTGGCTTCCGGCTGTATCTGAATAATGGCTTGATCGATGTAAAAGTTWTAAATGAGCTGAACGGTGGAAAAAAGTATACTATTGTTGCAGAYAAYGTAAGAWTTTCATAARATCAGMMAGAGGATYTAAAATTGGTGATAAAAAGTATTTYTAAMGTRGCATACAAGCTCCAGGTTTCAATTTCTTCACACCCAAAATGAAACATTTCTTGTCAAAGYTTTCTGTAGTAGATAAAATTTTAATATGTGACCTGGTCTACGAAAAGGGAGCTAACGTGCGAAAACTAGTTTTCTGGGMAACAGCTGTTATAAAAAAGCATCTCATCTTCCATCCGAATCAATTARAAAGTGAAAAYTGATTTTTTGACACCTAAGCCCCTTTCCRTAGACCAGGTCACATATTATTAYATACARTTATGCGRTACATGAAGAAAATGAATATAAATCSTTTTGTAAAAACAAAAAATAAATAAAAAGATATGGATATAAACGAGTACATTTTTGTWGTTTAATATGTAAAAAGCTTGTAAGTATTTACAAAAATCAACGAATTGTAATGGTATACATCGTCACTTGAAATGAAAAATAGCCAAACATCACTATTCATGTTTGAGAGAAAAGAAAGCAAGATGTAATAGAACCATTTATTTTGAAACAAAATTTAAGTTTTGGTTATGGAATGGTTATATATTGGTTAGAAAWTGKTTATATATTGGTTATAAAATGGTTATATATTGGTTATATCTGAAAACGGAAGCTGAAAATTTTATGCTACATATATGTAACATGGAGTATTGAATTGTAAGCCATAAAAATTTAATTTCAATTTTTTTGATGACACGTCGTTTTGTATTTTAGGTGATGATATGTAGTATAAATACCCATGCACTTAACAGGTTCAAGTGCCATTGAAACACGTCTTTCAATACAAGCTTTCAATGAGTACTCGGTAATAGTTTWAACTTGTAGTTGACGTAACGCTGACATGCACACGAAGTCAACTGGAATKTTGCAAAGGCACGACGCCTCAATGTATGCAAAATATGGCAAAACGCAATGAATAGAAGTGAACTCAAGTGCAGGCAACAGCAGCGCACGCACGTTTGTAAGGTATTCCCTTGCGTGAATATAATATTTTTGAAGAATTTTTTCACGCAGACATTTTTTTTTTTCATATTTTTTTTTTAAAGGAAAGTGTGTTTTAACTACCGATGCGTTGGCACTCGAAAGTTTCCTCTTTTATATACATACGTAAGCCATTGAGCAGCTTTCGCTTGGTCAAATATTACATAAAGCATATTGATTACTTTTTAACTTACTTCGTATAAAACTTTTACCCTTTACTGGAAAATATTTTTTGCTTTTCTTTTTTCATGTCAGCCACATGCACTCACACTTATATATAAATTTTTAGCTTGATGAATGGAGCCCTTACTCAATTTATTTTCACTCTTATATGACCTGCATGATGTGAGCCTCCCCATATCTCGCCACGCAGTCGTCAAGTGCACTTAAACGCTTTACCYTGAATACCGCACGACATATGAGTAACGCTCATTTACCGCTTCATTTAATCTTTGCTTAAGCCTTCACCACAGTGAACCAACTGACCAACTGAAGCTATAAAATAAAAGCCCACTAGAAATATTCCCGAAAAGCGTATACAAAATGTGTTTCTGTGTTACAATAATAAAGGTCGACAATGCATAACTAAGCCCCGTACATTAAGTCTACCCACTTGGTAGTACATTTTTTACCAACACATACTCGCATGTACACTCACCCAATCAAATGCTTGTCAGTGTTGTGAAACTTGAAAAGGGCAAAATGAAATGAATAAATCCCCTGTTAGGCTTGCTGGGGARCACGCATAATTTAGTCCGGCACTAAACTATGCCTAACCGCACAGAAAAACCACAATGGAAGACGGCAAAAAAATAAACGAAACATAGGTAAATTAATAAAAAAAAAGGGTTGAAAGCTCCACGGGAATAAAAAGCGGTCAGTCATATAGTGTACGGGCCAAGAGAATGAAAGATGTGGGTCGTGACTGAGTGTAACATGTGTAAAGTGAAAAATTACACCGCACAAAGGTGTCATATTAAGCACTAGCTGGAAATAACAGTAGTTATGTGTGTGTACAACTTGGTTTTGCATGTATTAAATAGTGCCTTTAMTGATTAAAACTTTGCTTATTCAAAGCAGAAATGTATGACGCTAGTAAGTAGCTAAAAATTGGGTAGATCAAATTTTCTATAAAACCACTTATTCTAAGGCATTTGCTTTCTGCATTTTAACCTATAATTAATTTTTTTGGAAATATATTATCAAAACCGGGTACCATATTAAACTAAAAAATGTATATAAAAATATCTTAAAACTTTCCTGAATAAAGCTTTCAGCAGGTACTCAAACCAATTTTACTGAAGTATTGACTTTCTGCTCCTTAGCTTGCTCTAAACAACAGAAATATTCCAATAGTTCACAGCGAGATCAGCGACCAAATTATATTAAGAAATAGATATAAAAATATCGTAAAATTTTCCTTTCATAGAGCGTTCAGCAGGTACTCAAACCACTTTTTCTTCAGTATTGACTTTCTGTTGTTTATCTGACTTACTACTGTTGGGTGACATAGTTTACTAAGAAATTCATGTAAAAATATCGAAAACATAACGTTAATTAAGGATTGGCAATTGATTCATTGAATAATAAAATTATTTTTAGTAGTATTTTCAAATTTTTATGGTCAGAATTTCGAACTTTTGACGTTATTCCGACTCATGTCATCAAATATAGGTTAGTTATTGAAACTTTTACAGAACTGAAAGCTCATTATGAATTTCTTCCTCCGTTTTAGTAAAGAATTTCTTTTAGATTTGCTTATACTTGTCATGCCGAAATACGTTAACTTAATGTTGGTGCGGAACTTGGCTAAAGGSCTTTACATAAATTTATTTTTCGCTCTCTTTTAAGTTTTTGCTATTTTTATGCCTTAATAAAGAAGTTTTAGTAACCTTTCAAAAGACTTTTTTTGACTCTGCAGCTGAAATGACTGGTGTGAAACTTAGCTAAAAACCTTTACGATTAATATATATATTTATAATTATTTTTCCCTCTTTTTTGATTTTTTGCTTCTTTTGCTTTAGCATTCTAATCGAAATGATTTTGATATTTTTTTACTTCTGCTGCCGAAGAGACAATAACTTGAAACTGGTGTGAAACTTAGCTAAGATCGGTAAGAATACATATTTATTTTATGATCTTCTTTGAGTTGACCAATAATTACGCAATGCAAGAAAAGCTGCCTGGTGTTATTAATATATACTGTGGTATCACTCACAATACAATATTACAGAAGAAACTTATTACCTTACTCTCATTGCTTTTACTACAATATAATACTTAACTACAATGTACACATCAGAAGGTGTGCGACTTAGCTACTAAGCTAGCTTAATTTGTAAGGGGACTTTCTAACTCAATATTGTGTCCAGTAGTGTCTTTAGGAATATTTTGTGTATAAGATTTGGTGCATTTGAGTTTATTTTACTTACGTATACTTTCTTTGATATCAGTCTGGMCATTTGAGCACAATAGTTAGGAGATGCATGTATGTTCTTTTGAGAGAAAAGCAACTCATTTTGTGGTATCAGGGGTGTAGGCGTAGTATCACTATAAAAAGTTCGAAAATTGTTTAGTTTTATCTCTTTTGAATTCATTATATCAGAAGTAATAAATTGTTGATGGTGTGCGTCTTCGCTAAATAACTTATAGGGAGCTGTTCAATGTTTMAAAAAGGTTTCTAAATGACTATAATAGCTAGAGTCGGCTTAAAAAGATTTTAAAAATGAATTGTAAGGAGTTATTCTAGAAGTAAGAACCCAAAGAAATCTTCAGAAATTTAAAGACAAAATTATATATAATCACATAAACAATATAAATATACGAGTATATAATTTCTTTTTTTGTTTCCTTGMTCATAAGTTCGCATAACATCATTCATTACCAACAATTTCTTAACAGTATCGAAGCTTACCCTCACTTTTCCATTTTAAAATCTCACTTCATTAAGCTACTAATCTCCACTGTAAACATCGAAACTTCATTTCCGCAAGTCATCATGTTTAAGTTCATTTCCAAATCYACATAAATATTGCCGTGTCGCTGACAGTTGCCGCTGTCAGTCATGTGGATGCGCAAGGAAATGAAGAGACTGTGAATGAATGTGACTTGGCTGACACGGYACCSCAGCAGYTTGTTGTTTTTAAGCGCTGCTTTAAAGTTAGCATGGCAGTGGACTCACATTCATTGTAGTCCATACTATGCGCTACGGCCTCCAATTGYCAACAGTAGCGCATATTGTAGCGTATTTGAGCTATTGGTTACGTATACGCCCTGTTGTCTTGCGCTATTTGATTTAAAGCGATCATCAACTTACTGGCGATTTATGAGTAACGGTTTGTAATGGAATGGAGTGAGTTCTTCGTGAGATGGGTGAGTATTGTAGAGTTTTCGTGCTTGAATTTTTTACTTTTAATTCAAAAATTAAAAAAAAAAAATAAAATTAAAATAAAATAAAAATTTGTTTAAAAATTAAAAAAAAATAAAACAACAAAAAGTCGGATATCATCCTTCCGTGTCGTGCAGAGTCCCATTTATTAAACACGTTGCGCTTCTTTTCCATGTTTTACATAAAAAATTAATATGGTATGTCTTTCTATAAATAGTCTACTAATTGTGTTGCTTAACAACCGGAATTCAGGCTGGAAAGAAAAAGCCGAAAAAATATTTGTCGCTGTCTAGACATTATGTTCGTGCATTTGTTAAATTTTATATAGCTATACACGCACATAGCTGCATAAAAACATTGTTACACATACTAAGTTAGGCAAAAATTTCGCATCCATGTGTCTTATCAGCGACAGCAGTGGGAAACGCTCATAGAAATGCTGCCGGCAACATAATAAATCAAAATTGTAAAATTATAAATTCAATTTGCATGTATAGGTATAAGTTTAGGGTAGGAGTTGAGTTGCATACACACATATGTATATGGATATATATGTATACTTACAATGGAATTTCTATTGCTACTRCATATAACATGCTTGGATGGTATACGGAAAAGTATGTGAGGCATACTTTCAAAGGCACATTATTGATTAACTGCCAATATTTTTATGAAAAAGTTTCAATATTGCTAGAACAACATGTCAAAGAGCACACGCATACTGATACGTGCACACATGTTGCATTGAACCAAGCAGAGTATTTCTGTTGAAATACGACTGATGAGTTGCCGACTATCCGTGGTTCTTTTGAGAACAAGAAGGAAAGTTTTTTATTTTTATTTATGGGTAAATTTGCGAGATATTTATAGATGGCAAGTGAGGTTGTGCTTGTTAAGAAAATATTAAGAAAAATGAGTCTACGCAAAACAGATTCTCACATCACTTGCCAAAAGAAAGACGTAGTTAACGTGATTTCCAAGAAGCTCAAGCAAATTTTCTTCTCAAAAAACAGCCAAAAAACGCACTTATTGATTTAGTAGACTTAAGTTGAAAATCATTTTGATTTCTGTGAACTTATTATAAGTTTTAAAGAGCATTACTTTCCACGGAATATKTATTTTAAAACCTTTATCTACTTTTACGAATATTTGAGTATTGGAAATAAGAAACGTCATAAGAAACATAGTATGCAAAGAGAACTGCTCAAGTGAAGGATTTGAATATGTTCCTTAACCAAAAATCTCTTTTGGGATCTACTCTGCTTGACGGATACACCCAAGTTTTTAAAAGAAGCCTTGGAGTAATATGCTTWGGTCTAAGAATTTTATGTTTTTGATCGTGTTTCTTGAACGAGCATCTCTTTATTGACCCCTGTGGGCGTTAATTTCGCTAATTAAAGAAGTATTGGCGAACTGTTTGCCAAAATAGTTTAAGGGTTTCAYAGGATATATTAAGAGCCTTACATGATGATTTTAGAACGGAGATTTCTTCCCCTCTATGTTATCTTAGTTAATAGAATAAATTAAAGAGCTCATAGATAAAAAAAATAATAGATTTACGCTAATAAGTTACTGCTGGCTCATATGCCTATAAAAATCGAAATACTCTCCGAAGGCTCATGACTCATCTCCCTTCTACTTTTCAACCTGACCCGCTTTGGTGACATTTTTTCCCGTTTTTTTTTTTTTTTTTTTTTTTTTTTTTTTTTTTTTTTTTTTTTTTTTTTTTTTTTTTTTTTTTTTTTTTTTTTTGAAGCAAAAACTATCTAATTAAAATTATGGTGCAATTCTTACTACTCCGATGACATTATCAGCCAGATTTTTTACTAAAAAATCATTCAACAAAATTTCAAGACACTTCCTTTTGCATGTCATTTTTGCAAGTTTTTTAGTTTAAAATGTGCCCTATTAAAATTTAATGGCAACTATAACTACTCCGTGTATATAACCAGGGTTGCCAGATTTTTCTTCAGAAACATTTTTAAACAAAATTTTAAAGTGAGAATTTCGTAGATGGGTAGAAAAGAGTTTCAGCATAATTTTTTATAAACATTTAAATTTGGTAGCCGTGAATTTCTTAAGTCACTCTAAAAGCTCTTGCTTCGACTCTTTGGTTCAAAAACTGCCTTATATAAATTTTGGTGCAATTTATACTACTCCGAACACATTACCAGGATTGTCAGATTTTTTATTAAAAGTCATTCAACATAATGTCAAGACAATTCCGTTTGGGAGTTTTCGAAGTTTGATTGGTATAAACTGTACTCAATTAAAATTTGTTAGCAACACTTACTACTCGGGAGATATTACTACGGTTGAAAGATTTTTTATCAAAAAATTGCCCAACAAAATTTCGAAATAAAAATTTTCTGAACCAATTKGTGAAAGTGTTTTCAGAAAATATGAGCAAAAATCTGTAATAACTTCCTAAAATCATTTAAATCTGGCAATCCTGTAATTTTGAAGTCATTCTGGTAGCTTTTGCTTTGACTTGTTGCTACATGTACTAGCTATTCTTCTGGAAATGTTATTTAAACTTGCCACAACTTGACTAGCTTTTTGTCTAAAAATCATTTAATTAAAAATTGAGCACTACAATTGTTACCCCGTAGTTGCTAGCAGTGTTGCCACATTTTTATATGTACTGAACAAAWATAATTTAAAAATAAAGTCGAAGACTAATATCTGTTAAAAAAAAAAATTAATAATGACTAATGCATTAAAAATATCTTAATATGGCAACACTGTTTGCATATAAGAGTAGATAATTGCTTAATTAAAAAAAAATGCGATTGCAAATCCAAGATAATTTAATTTAAAAAGATTTCACTACATTCACATATGTAAATATACGTATACAGCACTACTTACAACCACCACTGATTTCGCCGAGAGACCACATTTGTAAGTACACCTGTTTTCACACGTGCCAACAACGCAACACTGATGGCAGGCAATCTGGAGTAAATTTACAAATTTCATTTTATTTATAGCAGAGTGGAAACGTACTTACGACTACACATACATACACACACACAGAAACAATCATATACATGCACACACACATGTACGTGTGTATGTATTTGCTTTAAATTTATTATGCTGTCGGAAATTTAATTTATAATTCAGGTTCAAGGTGTATTCAATTCGATTTTGCACCTCTGCAGGCGTACACGCGCGCAAAAAATGCGTTTATGTGTGAGTACGTGTGTGTGCGCATGTTTACATACACTAACACATAWGCACGTGACTCATCTTCACACTCATTGAAGAGGCATCAATTGCTTTGTAAGGACATATCACTCAAGCGCTGCGCCTCTTTATACATATTTGAGTTTGCGCCTAAAAGCAGGCAACAAATTTTCGTATTTGCTTTTTCGCGGCTCTTGAACGATCGGCATTGTGCGTAGATGCTTTTTTCGGCTGATTTTCTAATTCTTCACCACCTAATGTGCACTCAAAGTGAGTGATAAGTGAAAAAGCGCAAAATTTAATTCAATTTCATGCCACAATACAATTAGTGAAGATGGCGCAGAAGTGAGCAATGGCGGATAATGGATTTGATAGCTGAAAATTTGCATGTGTATGGACGTAATAGAGTTATCATATGTATGTACATAAATTATATGTAATGATTTCACATGTCTGTTCGTGAAGGAAAGTGAAAAGAATGTAGTATATGTCAAAGAGGAGATGTTATAATGAAGAAATGTTGAARAGTAAAAAATTATATAAAATATTATTTATCACACAATTTTTTAATTATATA
>NW_017536430.1:24379-66374 GCF_001853355.1 Bactrocera latifrons | reverse complement strand
AAATATTTGTTTATCTACCAAAAAAATATTTGTATGCAAATAACTAAGTTAAGTAAATAAAAAAATTTACATGAATTTTAATTCTAGCAAATATGGCAGCACTATGCTTGCATAATTATTATATGTAAACGTAAACGCGAAAAGAAGAAACGACTGGCGCGCTGTTGTTAACTCGGCTATAATCGCGTAAGCGGTGWCTACGCCAATCAAGAAGAAGAAGAAACGGGTTTACCGTTACTAGATGAGAGTTTTCAAGATATTTTTCAGCTCTATTTTCTTAATAAAAAAATTATTAAACATTCTTTTGTTACTTTGAGTGATATGGCAACATTCAATTTGTATAAATAACAAATAAAAACATATTAGTTTGTAAAAAAAAGTCATCGGTATTTCCGCTAGTTGACGCTGAGAGCGCGTAGTTCTAGTTTTCTTCGTCGCATCGGGCATGCTATACCTTTTTGGAAAGCTTATTTCACGCGCTAACACATGTTTGATTGATTGTCGTTTCTTTTAAGACGTTCGTGAGTTATAGCGTCACAAACATGGAGCAAAATAAAGAGAAAATACGACACATTTTACAGTACTACTACGATAAAGGCAAAAATGCATCTCAAGCCGCCAATAAAATTTGTGCAGTTTATGAACCCGATACAGTTTCCATTTCCACCGCTCTGGTGTAGAGGTGGTCGATGATGCGCCACGCTCCGGAAGGCCTGTCGTCGAAAATTGCGATAAAATCGCTGAATTGGTCGAAAGAGACCGGCATAGTAGCAACCATGGCATCGGTCAAGAGCTGGGTATGAGTTATCAATAAAAATTTTATGAACAATTGAAAATGCAATAAAAATACCGCAAGACTTTTTTGGCAATCTAATATTTGGTTATGCCAGATGAATTGTATCACACTAAGTTTCAGGTATCTTTAATAAGATATACCATAAAATAAATAAATATAATTTTTATTTAAATTTTTTCATTATTTACAGTGATATACCAACATTCCTTGAACACTCTCACTAAGTTTTAGGTTTCTTTAATAAGGTGAACCTTTTACAAGTATATACAAATCAGAATCATAATAACCTTATAATCTGTTCCATGTTCCATTAATTAATTTGAAATCTCTCTATCGAACTTAAGCTTCAGGCCTAAAATTACTGCTTTATTTTTATATAAATAGAAAGTTGGTTCTTCCATCTTTTCYAAAATTTTTAAAATATTTTTTAAGATAGACGTATATYGGGAAGAAAAATGATTATTACAAATTACTGATAAAAATAAATACGTAAAACAGCGTTAAACCGCTGATGACTGACTGAAAAATATTTTTTTTTTCCTTAGGTTACGAACATAAATTAACTGGATCCGCTAATTGTCTTTAAGTCAAAAAAAAATATCAAATAATTTGCTTTTATAATAATTTCGGTGATTGAAATGCTATGTTGAGGCATACCAACAACATCAAATCACTGAAGCTAGGAACTTCTTGCCTTTTCCAGTTTTAATTAACTTTTTATGTTGACTTTGAAAAGTAAACATAACTGAACTCTTCCTGCTCAGCCTTTTAGCTCTGCAATTTCTCGAAAACTCCTATTTTACTTTAAATTAGTTTCAACTTAACTCCATTAACAAATTCAACTCCGCAAAAAAGCTCAACGTAACACTACCACATTTCCTCTTCATGTCATAAATTCKAGGAAAAATACTATTGCCAGCCGCTATTTTATTGCCTTTACAGAAGAAATACTATTTTAAAGGCCTCTATTGCGGCAACTTTGAAAAATTTTACTTTGAAAAATTTTACTAAAATCCGTTATTCGCAATTAGCAAAAAAAAGTGAAACGTTCATTTTGTTTCGAAAAAAGCTTCTACTTCGAAAAAAGTTTGCATTTAAAATTTCAGTATCTTAGAACACGAAAAAGTTCGTTTTGTGAACTCAATTAAAAGACAAACAGAAATAAATTTTATGACAGCAAAATGAACCCGATACAAAGTAAGAAAGTAATAACAATGCAAGGCAATGGAAAACGTTGAAAGAACCCAAGTGAAAAATAAAATAAAATAAAACCAAATCATACAGCAACTTTGCATTGGCAACAAAATAAAAAAATAAAAAAAATAAAAGCGAGAGAAACATTTAAAACACTACAATCGAGCGCAAAGAGAAAGAAAATTAGAATGCAGCGTAGTAAATGAAGGTAGAAAACAGACAAAATACGAAGTCTGTTAATAATGRCGGCAAATAGTGAGAAATGCAAAGGAACAAAGCAAGCAATTTGAAGAAAGTGCAAGGAAAAAGCGAGCAATACTAAAATGGCTAGCGATGAATATAAAAAAACAAATGTAYGCTGAAAATTTGAAAACCAACTGAATTATTGCAGGTGCAAAAAATTGCTCTAGATAAGCATAGTTTATATTGGGAGAGGACGAAAAAAAATGTTATGCTTGTGAAAGTAAAAAAATAGAAGTTAACTTTAACTACAAAAAGAAGAGCAAAGAAAAATAACACGAAGAGTAAATACGAATTTGAAGAAAGAATACTTGGAAGAACTATGAAATGAACGTACGTATTCTTTTAGGAGAGATATTTAAAAATATTTGGTTGTAATTGGTTGGTGTGTTGGCCGAATAGTTTTATTCATTTACAACTAGGGGCAAAAGATAGTAAGAGTTTATAATTTCAATTTCATGCAAAAACCCATTTGTCGAAATTTTTTATTTAATTTTTTTTTTTTCTAAGCTTGTGACTGTAACGTCTGCGTCTGAAGTTACATCAAAATAATCATATTAAAACATCAATTGATGATCAACTCGTCAATAAAATTAAGGAATTAGTGCTTAACAATCGACGATTAACGAACAGAGATTCTACTGGCATCGTTGGAATATCGTAATGACCAGTGAAAACCATTTTGAAATTTCATTTGGAATTAAGAAAAGTACGATTAGTTCCAAAATCAATTCAAACAGCGWCACTTTAMCKTCTGTGAAACAATGCYTTGCGACTACCAGAACGTCATGAAACATATTGTTCCTGGCGATGTTCTGGTTTTGGATTAAATAAGGTTTGACGGGTACGTTCATAGACATAACCAAAAGATGAGAGTTTGTGGTCTATAAAGTACGGTTATGACGATGCTTAAGCCTACCAAAGATCAGCTTGAAAACATACATCTCAAAAGAAGTGCTCATTTCGACACGGTGGCAACACTACCCAACTTTTTTTTAGCTATAGAAGGTCTGCTAAAGGTTTAATTTRTCTCGACGGGGATTGATGCAGTAATCAAACAATTACATTTTCGACTMGAAATTGAAGTTATTAGATTTGGTAGGTTTTTTCTATTCGGAGCACCTTCTTTGAAACACCTTGGCATACGAATTTTGACCAAACCGATTTTATGCGCTTCAAATTCGATGATCGTGGTGTCTAATGACTAATTGCTTCACATAGTCACATTCCTCCGAAGCTCTATTATTTTTAATATGCTTTAGAAATTGAGTCTATCGTGAAAATTTGCGAACAATTTCTTAACATTTCAAATTCTGAGTCTAATATCGAACAAGTAATACATGAGATTGGACCATAAGTCGTAATCAACGAAAGAAGTCAATTGTAAACTCAGATGAAAAAAAAAATCAGTTCCATCTGTCTATCATAGATCTATAATCTTACGTTAAAGAAATTGAAAATAAAAATCAGAGGGAAGAGGAAATTTAGGTTATATTGATCACAACTTGAATTCCATATCCCAATCTCAATTTTTTAGTAGACAAAATTCCAATTTTCCAACTCACCTTCGATTATAGGGCTCAAAGTGCTTTGTCGATTTTTGAGAGCTTCTTCAATCAGTRCTTAGCATTATTTCAGTATCACAGWGAACCGCTGTTCTCAGCTGCCCAAGCGAGAGCCGTTTTTTAATCACACTTCTTTATAAATCCACACATTAAAAAGTTTCTAAATTTATAATAATATACCAGATATATACATATGTATGTATATTTGTTAAAAAATTTAGCACTTTTTAATGCAAATGTTTGCCACTTGAAGCTCACGACAGCAGCGAAAAAGGTATTCTCTGAATTTCACTACGCTATTTCATATTTAATAAATTACTTTTTATAGCGCTCTCTTGTAGTTATGCATTCCATGCATTTTTCTCTAGCTGTTGTTCTTGTTGTTTTTTCATGCTTTTGAAGTTCATCTCTTACATAAAGTATTTCGCGCTTTTGGCATTGTCATCCAGTACTCACTTGTCCAGCGAATGCATACGAAACTATTTTGTAAAAATCTCTTCTTCAAACTCAGAGACATTTGCCGTCAAATGCAAACAATAGTAGACACAAACATGTGCATATATTATTTGTGTGTGTAGGATAGCCGCACGGTTTTGATGACGACATCATACCATACACATGCTGTCACGTTTGACAAACAATCAACTTATGAATACCTAGTTACATAACTATTATATATGCGGATGTACAGTGGAGTGGCTAAAAATGGCGGTAAAATATGTATGCCTTAGTATTTTGATAGAGTAGATAGTTCTGTGAGGTCTAAGTTAGCTCAAATTTTGGTCACAAATAATATTATATTTTCAGTAATCTCATTCTTCATATTTTAGAATAGAAATTTTTCTARCATGTACTCTAGCATGTTTAAATTTTGTGTGGATACGACTTGCTTCTCGAAGTCACCAACCCTGGTTCTGGGTTATGAGGAGTTTAACCAAGTTTCACACCTTTTCTTTTATACTAACAGCCTAGCAAAGTTTCATACYATATTCACAATGCGCTATGTTTTAAAGGTTCCATAGACTTTCCGCGCTTTTCACGTCAGAAAGTAATGATGAAGTATATATTCAATCGATTTTCAGTCCGAAAGTTTTATCAGATGGAGCTGCGAGCTGTTTTTTAAAGGTTTTAGTGTGAATCTTCGCACAGAAAATAAGTCACAAACTTAACTTTTTATCTCAGGCTTAGTGAGAAGCATTTGAACACCTTTTATTCATATCTCATACTATACTAGGGTAATAGAACAAAGTAAAAAATATAGGTTTCTGAATAGTTCACTGAATAATACGATGGAAACACCAAAAAAAAYCAGCTAGACTTTTTTCCAACACAAAGTTTTCCAATCTCGTGATAGTATCTGAACCTTTTAACTGGACTCTTTGATTATTAGATGGATTCCGGCTGCATGTTGTATATTTAATTTTTTATWGCAATGTGATATTGACAAACTACAAAATTCTTATTTTTGCTTAATCTGTAGATGATCTTCGAATCGGATTTTGAGTTCTCGCCCAAAATTGTACTTGAAACTTTATTTTGAAAAACGAAGACAGCAGCCCTTGGTGCCTTGACTATGAAAAGTCGCTTAAACCGCGTGCTTCTCGTTCACTGCTAACCGTATTATCTCATCATTTGATAAAATTTTACCCGGACTATCACAATAAAAAATACAGTATCATATATTTTAAAACAATTGTTTATTTTAGGTTCCTGATCCAAGTCAAGTAAGCAAGCTAACGTCTAATCCAATTGTCCATACACTTYTTMGAAGCCTCAGATGGGATGGRCTTCAGTGTCTTCAGCGAATTTTTTTTCATTTTCGGTTTATTTTTTTTGCAGATTGCTGAATAATTGATGCTTTCGTTGAATGTAGACCTCCCAGCGACGTTGACACCTAACTCCCTTGTAAACTCTGCTCAACGTAGGTCAAATCTTTTGRTATAAGATCAGATATACATAATTCTTGCAATCACTAATATTTCCAACCCTTCAGAGGATATTTTCAAATATTAATTAAGGAACCATTGAGGTTACAATCTCGTCTTAAATCAAAACTAAATTTTCACAGATATTTTTTGCTCTCTCGATAGAGAAATTATATTTTCTCCCGAAACATCTTCCCGCCAGAGTACATGGGAAGGCGAGCGCTGTTCTATACTTTTAAGCTATTGCAATCCTAATGAAGAGAAAAAATATGCACAGCGGAACAAGAGTGAACTTCAGTTTATCACAATAGGTCCTCTTTTATGAAAAAGGAAATGAAGAAAAAAGCTTATAATTTAAAATGCATTATGCACGGAGTTGAACATCCAATCCTCAGCCTCAAAATACTTCAAAAAAAAAAAAAAAAATTGCTACTACAATTTTTCTTCACACCACTGTTGGTACGCTCCAGCAGACGAATTAATGCATATCATGCATATGTGTTGGCGATGGCGGTCATGGTTGGCAGCGGTCGCCGGCGACAGCCAACACTCCACACTCATACGCACACAGGCAGACACCGCCGAGTTGGTGACGCAGCCAGGCGACGCTTGACGCTTCACTGCACTTACACAATGCAACACTTACACACACTAATGCGCGCATTCAAACGTTAACAGCGAAGCGTGCATCCGGCTAGCGCGCATTTTCTTTCGCTACACACAACACATTCGCACACCCATACAGAATTCACACTTACACGCACACACACGCACATGAACAATGGCGGACACATTTGCATCTTATGCATGGAGCAAAAGTGTGCGCGTACAACTCACTGCCATATGAGTAAGCATATTCGTATATAAATGCTTATATAAATACGTGCATGTTGTTGTTGTTCCTGAAATTTATAAATTTATATGCGCGTGAAAAATGACAATTTCCGCTGCAGAGCAGTCACAAAAGTCATCGCTTTGTTGTTGCACTCCCTACGCGTCTCTTCCAGCAGGTGTCCTTCGCCYCCCAGTGGCCTGCTGCAGCTTCTTTCACTACCATCAACGCGCTACTTTTGTCAATTTCATTACTGTTGTCGTCGCTGTTGCAAATAGTTGTGCCGCTGCCACTCTTCTCCGATTGCTTCGCTGTCGCTTGTTTGTTGCTGGTGTCATTGTTGAAAATTCTGTTTGTTTGTTGCATGTTTGCTTGCAACAGCAGMTTGCCGCTTTGCATACAAATTTTTCAAAAATATTTCGTGCAGTATTTTCACAATAATTTATGCAATGGCGCTTTTAAATGTTTTATTTTGCATTTTTTGTTTATACATTTGTATACATATATGTATATTATATATTTTTTTTTGTGTTTTCTGTTTGGGCCTTGTGTTGACAACGTCCTGAGTCGTGTTGCTTTGTGGAGGAAATTGTTGTTATATGCCAGTTTTTCAGTCTACTTCAAAAATGCGTGTTGTATTTCGGCAAGTAAATATGGTGTCTTTAACAAGATTAGCTAAAAAAATTATTTAAAAAAAAAACAGAACAGTGATGGACCCCAAATTGGATGCACTCGATAGAAAAATATATTTTGTGACGGTAACTCTTTGAAAGTGTATTTGATTAGGTGGTTAGATGAGGTGTAGACTGTTGAATCATACGTTTTTTTTTAACAGTGGTAGTCAGATAATTATACACACTCGATGGAAAAGTAAATTTTATGTTTGTACATATGTATTCAATATAAATGGTTTTCGATAAGTCTATAACGTAAATATTAATTTTATTTTTTTTACACAGTGGTGACCAAGTAATTAGAGACACTTGAAGGAAAAAATATTTGATAAGATTATCACTTCCAATATTAATATTTTTCGTTTTGTTATAGCACAATGCTCAATTATAMATTTTTTTTTGTAACAGTCGTAGTCATATATTTAGACACACCCGTTAGAAAAATAAATTTTATTTTTGTATATCTATCAAATATTATTGGTTTTCGGGCTATTTATATATATTGTATATAAAGTAATGGTTTATTATTTTTTTTTTTAACAGTCGTTGTCAAATATTTAGGTTCACTTGAAAGATACAGATATTTTATGTTTGTATTCCTATCAAACATTAATCGCTTGTGTTTTGTCTATAACAAATTGGCCAATTATAGATAAATAAAAAAAATACATTTTTTAACAGCGGTGGTCTCATAATTGGGCACACTAGAGAGAAAAATATATTTTACGTTTGTGTGCTACCAAATTTTAATAGTTTTCAATTCTTTTAACAACGAAACRCTTAATTACATTTTTTTGAAACAGTGGTGGTCACATAATTAGAAGCACTTTATGGAAAAAAAGAAACAATATAATTTTACCACTTCCAATCTTAATAAATTTCCTTTTGTCACAGTTATAATTTTTTTTAAACAGTGGTGGTCGAATAATTGGAAACACATGATATGATGAGCATAACTTCCAATCTTAAGAGTTTTCGGACGGTCTACAAATGGGTATATATCTCTCTATCAAATCGTGCTGTCTAACAAAGTTTTTTTTATTTTTTTAATTTTTTAACAATTGTAAACCAGTGGCGTTCACATATTTGAATACATACATATAATATAAAAAGACTTTTCTTCAAAATCTGAACACTTCATATCATATTCTTAAAATATAATTTTTTTTTTTAAATAATGTTTTTTCTTAAAAATAAATAATTTTGCATCAGAAATGCAATTTATAGCCACTTTTGAATTTTATCTTGATTTGAGGTCAACCTTAAATCAGCAGATTATTTTTACTTCTCCTCAAGGAAACTCTCTAAATCCAACTTCGATTAGCACTTGATTGCAAAACTTCAAAGAGGTATCCATCCATCAGAGGACATCATTTGACTATTCTCCAAATTGTAATCCGATCTAGCAAAGTACTTCTGTTGTGCTGCTCTCAGAGCTGTTACGCCTTTCTACGCCTTTCTACGCTTTATTAAGTTTCTTGCACGCTTTATTACACCACAATTTTGCTTCAAAGYGAATTGGTGAATTCATGTTTGACCCCTGGACGCATACCGAAGAAAAAAGGGTATACCACTATGGAACAGAAAAATGCTCRGAATAATGAACTCGTTTTTGTTTTTGGTTGATTATAACACCCACTTTACACAGAGGGTAATCCAATATTCAAGGACTGTATGGCTAAGAAACCCTTAAATAGCTTGAAAGGGTTAACCAATACACATCATACCAATTTGTGGTTGCTTTTGGTGTTAGACGTTTGGATGCTCACTGCGCTCATCGTATTTTCTGTCTTCTGGTATAACCTGAAAGAGCGACTTGTCAATTCTCAAGAGCTGGCTCTACGTTACCGGAATTCGACCGGATTTTCTTCAGTCCATGGGCTGGTATTTCTGCAATCTAGCGCTGTATGTGTAAGTAATAAGGCTGATTTCAGCCTTCCAAAACACACTACTCCGAAATGCTAACAAGAATATAATTACTATATTTATATAGACAAAAACCGCCCACTACCACAATTCGCAACAACTTTGACTGTGTTTTGTTTATTTATGTATTTATTCCTGCACTTGAAGCTGTCGTTCGGTGATTGTCTCGTCCATGCGGAAGTGCGACTACTCGTCATCGTCTAAATTTGCATTTATTTGTCTGTCTGTTAGGCATCTTCTTGCATAAATGATGRGCGAAATTGTTGAGTTTCGTTGAACTGTAATCCGTCATTGATGCCGGAAATGCAAATTTGCATATCTTGGTGAATTTCAATTTTTCGAAAATAAATGCTGTAACTGTGAATTCGAAACTTTTGGGGTGTGCTGGCGTGTGAAAAGTGCGACGCGGCAAATGTGATATGCTGACTTCGTTGGCTCGTTGTTTTTGTGTTTTTTTTTTTTTGTTTTGTTCTTGGCATTTTCACTTTTTGTTCTGTATATTTTGCCTCTTCTTCTGCTTCTTCTGCTACGTTGATGGCGTTCAAGGGGCACAACGACTTGCGCCGAGTTCAGAAGTTGACTGCCAGTTGTAGACTGACACGCGGAAACTAATCCCCTGCATTTGAATAAAAACAATAGACTTCCCGCATCAATTTTTTTCTCATCGGCCAGCAGCTGAAGTTGTAACATTCGTCTTTTCAYGCTGCTTTACGGTACGTCTTCACGTTGTTGTTGCTGCCGCTTCGTTGTTTTTCTTGTTTTAGTTCGCCTTTTSTGCGCCTTTTACATAATTTGACGCGTCAGGCGTCGCATTAAAAGCTTGCCTTTCGTCCTTTCAATGGGTGCAACAGTCGGCAGCGCGCTGTTTTGTGTCGACAGTGAGGCATTTAAAAGGTCTCGTCTTCACTTTGGCGTAAAGTGTTTTCTTTTGTAGAAAAATACTAAGTGCTGGAAGAAGAAGAAGCATAAAATCCTGCTACAATATCAAATGTGCAAACAGCGAGCATTTTGTTGATCTTTAGCATATCCCTTTTAATGCAGTCGCCGAAAGGATTAAATGCAAATGCGTAATGCGAATAGGCACATTCGTCAAAATGTTTCAATTGACAACAGAACTTTGTTGAAAAGTTCATGAACTTCTTTGAAGTTGAAACATTTGTTTGTAGTGAAATAAATTAGAACTCTTGCATTAAGTTTTCTAAACAAAATTATTGTGTTTAGTCGTTTATTTTTGGTTATCCAAAGAAAAAATTGTTGTTAACGGTTTCAATTCTGTCCTTTAAAACAACAACTATTTTGCTCTGGTTTTGGAACCGAACTGTTCTAGCGTSTCAYAGAAACGARWTTRYTCTCAAAGTAATAGGACTGAGTASATTTAAGAAAAACKATTGAACCAATCGTTACARTTCTTTAAAAACTTTTCAAATAGGCTCAAAAAGATGCAGCGMTGCCAGCGCGATTTTCAAGCATTAAAGGCGTCACGRAAGGCATTCTCCAGAATAGCSTTGAGAGCCGATGKGCATGCTRCTTGGATTCCCTTTAATTGGCCTTTTCCAGCAAGAAAACAAAAAAGTCCATGGGGGCCACATCTGAGCTTTAGGGCGGCTGCGGAAGTGCCRGCCTTGGTTAGGTAGCTGTTCACAAGAAAGAAGTTGTTGGCCGGSGCGTTKTCGTGGTGCAACCAATCCAATCGGCTGTCATGTCTTGGCGCACCCGATTGACACTTCACTTGAGTCTCTTATGGACCTYCAAGTCGCGCGAAAATGTTTGTACTGACTCTCCAGGTAATCGGAGGCAACTGGCCAGCCAATCGTTCGTTAGCTAGGAACGCCCTCTAYCGAATCCAGTCAGTGCGCGCAYGCTCCGAAGTACAGTCGCGGCGGAAGAAAATCRGTCCTACTATTTTCCGGGTAAACCCTGTATTTTGATTTAAGATACAGATAGTAGTCAAGAGCTCACCAAGCGCCTATCAGACCTAAGTAATAATAACAAACAAGAGGACAKCGAAACTACGACGCGTTCTCATTATGACAGAGAAACTGTGGCGTCCATTCTTTCCAACCATTCAAATTGTCTGTGGATACGCTAAGGCTTTAGAGAATGGAGCTCCAACCCATTTTCACCAACGACAACGAGACTACGGCAGCTAGTTTGCGATTTCGCAATTTCCTGATCCCTAAACTAATCTTATCCAGAAGTAAACCGATACTGTTTATAGTGAGATTAAGAACTCCTTAAACAGCTTCTAGTGCTCGGTTAGAGATTTCAAGGCTAATATTAGCCTAGTATTAGCACGTTGCTAGCGGAGTGTATAGTTTTCCTTAAGAATCTGCCAGGAGCACTAGATCAACTGCTAATTAAATTGTAGCAGTTCTGAAACTGATATTCCCGGCAATATACTCTTCTAGCAACTTTCTTCGGTGGCCTTAATCCGTTCGTAAACTCACTACTCCTTGCTACTTTCCTCCAGCAAATTTTTAGTACTCTCTCGCGGGTATTGTGGTGGGGAAATGACCGTGAGATCCTGATTCGACGACTATATGATAATGAGCCCTTTTGAATGCTCTCGAGCTTTTTAGAAATTCGGTCTTTTCTAATGCTTTTCACCACGCAAGGACTCTGTAGAACGTAAGAGACTTAACTATGGCATTGTTTCAAGGAAATAAAAGGATCCGCAGTCTCGCTAGCGTTGKTGGAAACGGGTTGGAGCTCTCCTGTGCAGGCCTTAAAGTTTAATCATGCTTGGGATTTTCAAGAAAAAATCATCCTTAAGAATAACATCAAGTTAACGGTTGATCTAAAAGTACTTTCAAGAATCTACAGCTTTGCGGACTTGACTTCAAAAACATATTTTTCAAAATAATAAGAGCTTAGCAAATAAGATTTTAATGCCGAGAAAATATTTACCACACATAAAAACTAACTAAAACCTAACTACAACGCCTACCCAATCCTTACCAGAATAAAATTTCCGCATTACACCCAACGCAAGCTTTTGTTTTCCCTGAAGACTAAGTATATTTTTAAATAAACACATGTTTGTATGTGTGCACGTTGCTGCCATGTGCCCCAATACGAATAAAAATATGAACTTCCGTTTTGCATTTGATGTGTCTAATGTGATTTTGACGCGCCGCCACAGCTGTGAAATTACTACACAAATTTGCTACAACAAAAACGTACGCATAAAAATACACACGTACAACGTTTAAATTGTACCGAATGTATGCATGTAAATAGCGTGTACGCTAACAATTCAGCACACCCGTAAATCGTTTAAAATTCGACCTCTATTTCAGCGCCTAAATGGCGCACACACGTCTGTTACACCCCGGCCGCCGGAAATACAATAAAAATAAAGCGTGTGTTACKTATTTTGATTTCATTTTGATACCTTCCACCTAACAAAAATCTGCTTTGACTGACAGAGGCTGCCAGTTGTTGACGTTTTGCGCTACAGGGTGATTGCAAAATATACAAAATATTTAATGTTTAACTTTTTATAAGAAATATTTTGGGCACTGGAAGTAATATTTCCGCAAAGGTATCTTCAATTTTTTTTTTTTTTTTTTCGAAAAAGTTGGTTAAAATGACCCGTGGGTGCAGCGTAGTAGCGTTAAGTTGAAAACTCGCACGGAGACAATCGAAGATCCACGTGTAAAAGCTCCGAGCATATTCTACTTTCCACCAGTCTGCGCAACGTCTACTGTTCTGAAATCTTACACTCATTCGAACTGCTGGTCTCATGGCTGGTTACCAGATCTACTGTCTCCTCTCTTTCACTAGAGTATCTTTATATGCCTTTATCTAGCTCTTTTGCAATAAAATATTCCAATTTTCGATATGAGCTTTGATTGTAGTACTCACTATTGGGCAAGTTGGCAGTATTATTGCCTTAGATTGGTGCAGATTCATCTAAAGTTCTACGAACTTTGAACTTGTCCGACAACTATGCCTTAGAAAAACAWTATAATTTGCAGATATTACCTACAAATTATGCTTACACGACATGAAACTCCAATCTCTCWGCCAGAACTGATACAAAATAARAAGGGCTTGAGCTCYAYGGACGTMTAGATCGATATCTRGATAGATGGGTCTACATTRTGCTTCTCWCCGAAAGTTTTCAAATAATTGACGAACCTTCTCAAACCTCTGGCACTGTCTCCACAAATCCAAGTGGTGAGTGACATGAGTACTGATCAAAGCGCTAGGGAGGCAAATACTCAAGTGTTTCTCTTCCACAGATTCCCTTGAACGACGGAGCTAACGTTAGAACYAGTAGCTTTGGCTCTAATCGTAACCGAAATCTTACTATAAGCAATGAAGACCAATCAGAGCTTTTGCTAGACAAATCTTTCTAGACGCCATTTATAGACATTTCTTTGGTCCACGGAACTAATATTAAAATCATTAAGGTATTTCTATTCTTCTGTTTCACAGAACTAAATTTGGAACCATTAAGRTGTTTCTATTATTCTAGATCACGACAGAGAATAAGAAGCTATAAGGTATTTCTACAAATTTCTTTGCAATTTCAATTCGTATATTACCAGACTTGCTGCAATAAGTTTAGCGGGCTGAGAAGCGCTTTTAGTCCCTCATGCGACAMTCCTAAGCCAACGACATTTACTGTTGTTTCCTTCTGCCTCCAAACCAAATCCATTTTCTCTAACCTCCAACATTTCATCAGACCCTGTAAGCATTTTTGACATCAACAACAAATGCCTAAGAAAGGGTTCTTATTTCACGCCATCAGCGTAAGCAGCAGCAGGCATTCAAATTGTTATGCGTGAGCAAAAATTTATGGTTACGGTAGCATATGTTTAGGCGCTGCCGCAATTTATAACCCCAGTTGTTTGGTTGGCTGCTTYATATGGCACCACGCACGGGCATACATGAACCTACTAAAAAGCCACTTGCCACCTATCTTGCATATACACATACTTATACATAGGCATGAATGTTACATGTGCCACAAAACGTTAAGCGGAAGTGAATTGTTTGTGCGTCTCACCGTGGACGTAAAGGCAGTCGGTGCAAAGTGGGCGTAAGGTGTTGGCATGTTATTTAAATTTGTACAATTGCATACAACAAGCAAAAATAATACAACAACAACATGACACAAATATACAAGCGGTATTTGTGTGTAAGTATGTGCGCACTTTCCAGTAATATGAATATAAATATAAATCGCAAACTCATGCATATGTATGGCTGCGTGTGCTATCGTCGCTGCCACGGCCACGCTCAACTCGCTTCACGCACACATAAATAAAGGAAATTGTTCTCGTTATTGCATTAAACAGCGGATTTATGCGTATTTCCTTTACACAATGGCCTTTTCGGCGCGCGCGAGTGCGTTTGGCAGCAAGCGAGCGAACCGAGGCCAGCGGCTATGCTGCGAGCGCGCAAGGTCAGGTATAATGTCAGGTTATATTGCCCTAGTTGAATTTATTTTCTAATCAATAAAATGAAGCCAGTTTGTAAACAATTTCTCTGAATTTAAATGTTCGCCAATGTATAATTTAACCAAATTTAGTGGGTTTTGTGGCGAAAGGTGAATGAAAGTAAGTGCGCWTATATTTCCTTACTTGAATTAGTCGAAATAGAAATGATTTTGCTGGAGGGAAGGGAAGTACAATTTAGCTACATATTCGCCTTCTTTCTGCACATTAAATCTTGCGAAGTACCATTGTGTGTTGTATGAATTTCTAATTGAAGTACTTTGAACTTGTAGAAGTACTCGTTATAATTGCTTGAAWCCAAGGTTTATGAAAGTAGAAGATTTTAGAAGCACAAGCATCTTCCAACAGGTGTTATTCTACGCTTAACACTTTCTATATATCACCTACCATAGACCTTACCTCTACTACATACCCTCTCTGGAACAGGTGTCTCCCTTATGCTTTAATAAAATTTGTGTCACGAGACAATTTTTGGAGGTTTTGATTTTATTATAACATAACTTATCAAAACTATGTTTAGTGCCAAGACTAAGCTGGCATAACTCAAATACTGTTGATATTGGTATAACTCATATAGGCTGTCATAAGTCAAAAATGCACATATACTGAAATAAATCAAATACACTGACATAACAAAAATAGACTGTAATAATTTAAGTAGGCTGCCGCAATTTAAATAAACTGGTATAATTCAAAGAAACTGAAATATTTTAAATRAACAGGTAAAGTACGAATAAATTGAAAAAGCCAAAAAACTGGTATAAAAAATTAACTGGTATAATTTTAAAATACGGACATGGTATAATTCAAGTAAGCTGACACAAATCAAATTGGACTTTAAAATTCAGATATACTAAATGATAAAAATAAACTAGTATAATTTATGTATACTGGCATAACAAGCTTGCAAAATTAATAGATCAAACAGGTATACGAATTGTGCTTAAATTAAATCAAAGTGGCATAATTTAAATTAACTTTTATAATTCAAACAGCGAGGCTTATTCCAAACATAATGGCGTAGGTTATATAAAGAGGCAAAATTCAAATAAAATGGACTGAAACAATTCAAACAAACTGGTAGAAATTATATAAATTGATGTAAAAACAATTTTAAAGTTACTGACATGGTTTAAATAAACTGGTATAAAAACTGGTATAATTCTAAAATGCTGACATGATCGAAATAATTTGGTATAACTCAAGTTTACTAACATAAATAAAATTGAATTTCATAACTCGAACATACCGTCATACTTTAAATAGACATAATCCGTATAAACTGATAAAACCCAATTAGACTGGCATAGTTCTAGCTGGATGGAGTAAACTCGCATAATTTAAATAAATGTTTTTCGATCAAATAGAGACCCATATTTCACTTATACTGGGATATACTGGGATAGGTTACATAAACTGGTASAATTTAGTTAAAATTAACTGGTATAATTCAAACAAACAATTCTAGTAAAGTGAAATAAAAACTGGCCAAAAATTTCCAAAACTCTTCAATGGCATAGTTGAAATGAACTGGTATAATTCAAATAAACTGGGATGTATTATAAAATCGTATAATGTATATAATATATTATAATATATTTACATATGTATGTTATAAAAATTGGTCGAATTCAAAAATAAGAGACTTTAATATAGCCACCGTAATAATACCAAAACCTCGTAAATATGTCATAAATTCATGGCAATATTTGTCAGACCTTCCTGATCTGTTTGCTTTACTTTATATACCAGTATTGACAAATATCTAAACAAGCCTTTATAAGTATAAAATAGTTGACTACAGTGCAGTATAGAGCTTATAAAAACTGGTATAATTAAAAAATACTTTCATTATACTGGTGCCGCACCGATTTATATTACTAGATCTTCTAAGCCAAGACATTAATTAAAAGTCAGTGAGGGAAAATCGATGACCTTTCTAACGAGTTGTTTTAAATATCCTTCAAGCTTTAGTGATTTACCAACTGCTACTGACCCTTCCGAATTTTCAAAACAAATTTCACAAAATTTTTGCACATGGTAATCCACTAATAGCGCCTAAAACCCTTAAATATAAACCGTACAGGGTAAATAATTTGACAATGAAGTCAGTAAAGCATTTTACTTTTAAAATAAATTCAAAAGGCGCACACACACACATCTAAACCACACACCAATATTGGTTTAACCTTGACAAGATCTGAAGAGTTAGAGCCCCCCAAAAAAAAAAAGGAGTATAAACGTTCACAAACCTTGCCAAACTACTGTGACCCTCATCGCTTTGTTCATTTGCCACAGCGGTCGGTGGAAATTTCTATCCCAACGCGTCACTAACTACAACAGGCTTGACACACACACAAAYATATAGACGCAAACATGAACAGAAAGACTGTGGGGAATGCATAGCCAAACATATGTAGCCGTTAGTTCTATATACATATATGTGTGTTCACAATTTTATTTSTGTTAAAGTAGTGTCAGCGTGGAAGTTGGTGGGGGGAGCAGCGCTGAGCCGACAACCGGACGGACAGTAATCAGTGTCCGATTTCACACTCGAAATTGAGGTTGTTTTGCTGCGCATTTGAGTCGCCTCAATGCTTCCCACCGCACAAACCCTTTTAACGCTGTCGACAAACGCACACATACACACGTACAACCACATACAGATATGCCAAAAATGYGAGGATTATACGATTTCGTTTGTTGTAATACTTACTCGATTTTTGTGCGACTTCGTAATGATTTTTTATGCGCGTCTTTGCTAATATTACAGATGTATGTGTGTGTGTTTTTGTCACAGGCCAATGGCCGCATTTCCGCCTAAATACTGACAAATAAAATTATATGTGAGATAAAAAGAAAAATGTTGCTCTAAAAAAATTGTACGGCAGCAAAAATATATATGGACCCGCACGTGTACCGTTWTCCTTTAGACACTATTAAGCATTTGTGTGGCTACATTGTGTGTGAGTAGTCATGTTTTTCGTTGTTTTTGGTTTATTTCGGGCTTCCAATTTCCGTTTTGTGCAGTTTGCTGGCGCAAAGTGAAATGCTGGCGGATTTGCCGAAGCGTGTTGACCATTGTCAAAGCGCCATAGCGGGGTCAAGTTACGACGACAAACGAGCTAAATTCTACATCGTACACACACGCACATACAAACAGACACGTGACGTTAGCTGGAGGTCTATGCGGTATAAAAATAAATGAAAAATGCTTAACGGAAATAAATCACTGGGAAATTTCAGCGGTCGGCGGTATCACGACGATCACAGAGCCGCGTATAAATCATTACAATGGCGGTGTATGCAGCAAGAGATGCGTTGAATATATGCAAGTATTTACATCCAGATTTAAATGTAMGTATATATATGTAGTGTATAGTAAATACAAAGCCAGTTCTAAATCAACCAGTTCGTTGAAGATTTGTATGTATGTATGTTAACAAAAGTTATTTTGCTGGCGAACGTTCTTTTGGAGCTTTTCTTTTGGTTTTTATCACATCACTCGAGGTCTGATTGCAAAGAAGAATTTTATATGCAAGCCTGATCCTGTTACTGTAATTCCTCTTCTTTGGCACTACAACCGTGGCTCGGTCTAGTGAACACAAAACTTTGGCAATTTYCTCTATCCTTTATGAGGTCACGTCAATTGTACAGCTCAAGTGCTGGCAAGTCGCATTGCTACCGTTTTCCACTCATGGGTCTCCGTAGAGCTCAAAAAGTTCATGGTTCCATCTTCTTCGGTATGCACCGCTTACTCGGACSGCTTCAAAGGTTTTGCGAAGAAMAGTTCTCTCGAATGCTCCAAGTTCACCTCGCGTCGTCATCGGCTATGTTTATATGTCATATAATAGGACGGGCGTAATCAGAGTATTTAGCGCGTAAATTATGTTTGTCGAGAATGGGATCTACTTCTCAATTGCCTACCGATTCCAAAGTGGCAGCTGTTGGCCAGAATCAATCTGCGACTGATCTCCAGGATTCGATTATTGGTAGAATTTACACTGGATCCGAGATAAAAGAAAGTCCCTAACTTTTTCAAATGTATAGCTGCCAGAAATAAATGTAGCTCTCAAGATGCGAGAAAACTTTCTGAGTGGCCTTCAGGTACTTTTCATTGACTTCGCTTAACAAAAGACCAACCTTATTCGCTTCTTTTTCTTGGTTTGAAAATGGCTTACGGCACTATTGTTATCCTCTTACCCAAGTAGTATTGTATCCTTAGAGTAGACCGTGGTATTAGTTTGAAAATATTGCATGATGTTAGGAAAGAAGTATATCTGAGACTCTCGGCAGTAGAGAAAATCTAAAAATATGTCTAAAGGTGAGCATTATTTTCAAAACTCATAGATACGGATCACCAGAACCTTATCGATACACAAACCACTTGGCGCGCACCACAAATTTGTTAAGACGGCTAATATCAATGCCAGCCACTTCGCTAAGTTCGCAAAAGGCGCGCCTATCGAGATACATATATGAATCTTAGCAGTTAAGCAGTTGAGGAGGAAGTATTTAATTGATTACACCTTATTTACTTTGGTAGAGCATTGGTAATTTACATCCGCGGGGAGATGCAATCTCACCGCATATTGATCATTAGTCAAGTCAGAACACCTGTTATAGCGGAGTGACGAACCTTGCTAAGAACACTCTAAGCCGAAGGATCTAGTAGTAGATGCACAACGCTTTAAAACAAGAAAGCAATGGACTACAGGCTCGTTTTGAATATGATGAAATTGGCGTAAGGGTAGCGACTCTAACAAAATCATCGACTCTGCAACGTCCAGCGACAGCAACAGTTCTACTAAATTTTGTATGCAGAATCGAATTTCTGGTGCYGAAACGTTCAGAATGTGCTGARAAKGGKRAGGYCTTCKGGGATATTTGTTTCTTGCGAGTACTACTATGATYAAAAMGTATTGAAGTATTTTATCGACAAAATTTATTTTGCTTATGCCTTCGACTTATTATTAGATTTAACATTATTTTACCGAAATCTGTTTGGTTTTCTAATTTCAGAGGATTCAGTTCAGAAATATAGTGGTCACCACAACACGTCTTTTTTAAGAGCAACTCCCGGAGAGCAGCTGTAGTTTCTTTCCATATAAATATTTTTGCTAATACTATGCCTGAAAATACAGCTAAGAGATACCATAATGTGTGTACAAATTTTTTGATCAATAAATTTAAAACTTTTCTCAGAAAAAATTCTGCAAAATAAGCCTTTTCGGCTTTCTGTATATAACGCCTTAATTTTTTATTTATTAATTATTATTCAACAAGTCAGTTAAGAAATTTTAGCAACATAGCAACTAATTAATAAATAATTATTTTTTATAAAAAATTGTATTTTTGTGTACTTTTTGCTTTGCATCTTAATAATTTTTCTATTATTGCGCAATTTTTCATATTTAAATACAAAAGTTAGTTGCTGWAAAATTGTAACAAAGCAAATGCAATAAATCCTGCAAACTACAACAAAAGCCAGTTTAGCCCGCGCTCAGACCTCGTTCCGGTRCTAATTGTATTTTTTTGGCATTGCATTGTGCGCTGGTTTGCTGTTTGACTGATAACTGTCCGGCTACTTTTGAATTTCACGACAGACAATGGAYACATGTATACATATAAATCAATATAAATATGCGCGCATGCACACAAATACGTATATTAGGGTGCGCCAAAAATAGGCAACATCGAATTTATATGTAGTTTTGAACTTTTAGGAACAGAMAATTTTTTTTCCGCGCAGGGAAGATTTTTTAGAATTATTTATGGCTTTGCAAGAGTTCCGAATAAAAACAAAAATATTCTAAAAGATTTAAAAGTTATGGTATTTTGAAAAAAAAAATATTTTACGTGGTTTTTAAGTGCGAAAATTTTAATGTTCACCAACAATTTCTAAAATTAAGCTAATGTTCTGCATTGTACGAACACTTTCTCATTTTTTTCGCTCACCCTAACATCACCAACAATAGTTTAGCATTTATTTCTGCCATTATTCTGCTCGAAAGCAGTTTCAATTTTCAATTGTGCAATATATTTTTCACTTTTTAAATACACACCGATAAGCACACACACGCACAACTGGAAAACACAAACATTTCACTGTATATTGGCTTTCGTAGATTTTTATTATATACATTTTTTTTTCAAACTTATTTTATTAAAAAATAATAAAGACACTGTCCTTGCTTTTATTTCATTGCCAACATATTCTGTTGCTGACAATATTTCGGCTATTTTTTCATATAAAATTTAAAATAATTTTCCAGCACTTTCTATTCAATTATATTTTTATCAACATAAATTTCTCTTATATTACATATGCCATGTATATAATATGTAGATAGAGTATCAGGAGAAATGGATATGTATGAAGCTTATTAATTGAATTTTAAATCATTTTTATCAACGTTGAACTAAGAACAGCAAAAGCATACTGCATTTGATTAGAGTTTAACATTAGGCCAGACATAAAAAGTTGGACTTTCTTTGAGTGATTTATTGAAATCTCTTGGAACTCGGCAAGTTCTTAACAAAGTTACATATTCGTTTCCAAGGTTTTACCATTTTTTTCGCCAGAGTACCTCTTATACATAATCATAACATATATTGAACAAAAAAATAAAACACTTTCTATTTCATTTCATTTATTCATCAATACATTATTTTATCGCCTTCGAAGTAATTCCAACAAATGGCAATCTACACAGGGCACTGTAAGCTCAGGAAGCACCTGTCCAACATGGGCATGGTCTCCTGTGCCAACTGCCGATACTRCGACCTGGAACAGGAAACACCAGCACACCGWATCCTGGATTGCTCAGCAATCTGTGGAAAAAGGCTTAAGGCCCTGGATTCTGCTTACATCAGCAGGGATCACATGACCTCACCAGCGYCCGGCAAACTCCTAGAACTATTCAGGCTGCTGGGGCTCTGGGAGGTCATGTGATATAGGAGAGGGTACAATAGACTTTAGGTCGCGGTGCATTCCCTCAAATAACATTCTATTCTAATCCCAACCAAATAAAATACACTTAGGCCAACGATTTTTCCTGTCTTCAAAATACTTTTTATAAATTCTTTTCGGGATGACTTTCAGCTCCTTCTTCGAACGACTGWAAACTGGTTCAATGGAGCGGTAATTTTAGTTTGAGGAACAAAAAAATCACACAAAGCCAAATCTGGTGAATACGGTGGCTGACCGATGGCATTCACTGCATTTTTGGCTGTAAATTGGGTCACAACGGTGGCTCAATGCGATGRTGCATTAYCRTTGTATAAAATTCATGAATTGTTCTTCGACAATTCCGGCTATTTTCGACCTATGTTCTCACGCAAACATYTAAATAGATCAAATAGAATTCCTTATAGACCATTTGTCCCCACGCAACAAATTTATGATGCACCAAACCACGAATATCGGAAAAAACAGTGGGCTTCACCTTGATTTTTGAGTGGTTTTCGGCTCGTTTCTGTCCTCCATTCCGATAATTTTTGACTTGCTTGCATGTAAAACTCATAACCCGAAGTCTCATTGGCAGTTTTGATACTCTCAATAAATGCGGGATCGGAATTCGTACGATCAAGCATGTCCAAAAAGACCAGTCTACGSTACTCTATTCAAAGAAAATTCAGCTTTGTCGGCACAACTGGAGAAAAAACGCATTTCATGCCCAAAATATCCACAAAAATCATTTGAATGGACTCTTTTTCCATCTCTCTCACATACGCCTGACTTTTTGAATATTTTCATCAGTTGAAGAGGAACGATCTCTCGACCGTCTTTGAAGGCTTTTGCACAATTCGTTGGCTTGTGTTTTTTGATGAAACTGAATTACYGTAAGCCTTTTCCAACATTCGCAATGATTTTGCAGGCGAAATTTGGTTATAAATACAAAATTTGAGACTAATTTTCTGTTCGATATTTTTATCCATTGTGAAAACGCAACACACTACTGAGGTGTACCGACTTTGCGGCTGTAAACAAACTGATAGTTAGAATAAACCAATTTGATACAAATATATATAATATACTGTTTTGTTCGATAGTTGGTTGCTATTTGGAAGGTGATTTTCTTATGACATTCTCAAAGAAACGCAAATCTCTATTGACAAAAATTCGAACAGGTCGTGGTCACTTGGMGTCAGGTCCGGACTAAAAGGTGAATGCGTAAGAACCTTCCAACCAAGCTTACAAAGCTTCCGGCGAGTACCTAGCGTTGAGCATGTGTATTGGTATTACCCTGATGCCACACAGCTCCTCTCCAAATAGTAAAAGCTGGTTGCATACAAGGCGATTGTGATCGTCAGATGGACTGATGCCCTTCTTATCCCAACAACGACATAGCAAAACCTTCCTACGCGTTCTTACTTAGCTGTCATTCGATTAAGGCCTGTAAAGTGCCGACATATGTAAAGTGGSCGTAATTATGGATTGAATAGTTTAGTATGACGAGAAGAGAATATACTAATTGATAGAAATGAGCTATGAAAAGGAAAGAAAGAAGTAAAATAAAGAACTCAAGACCGCTTGTACTTCAGAAGATGCCAATGCGATTAAATAATAACAAAATTATTAAAATAATAAGAAGGATGCAGCCATGTGTAGAAGTTCACGTAAGTGAGGAAAGTTCTCTGAGCGCCATTCACGTGGGAGTGGCCAGWAATGATTCTTTTACATATGGCTCAAGCAGCTCACGACTACCGGCCTTAGAAGGCGTAACATCCCATCCCCAGGGTTGTGTGCCGAATTTGCGACCCACCACGTAAAAAAAAGTACCAAACAAAGGACACAACAGATATATCAAACTTATTTACAGCTGCCAGAGCCGTATCGCCTGCCACTGCCACCTGAGACACCTCATCAATAAAATTAAATTGCCATTTTTATTTTTAGTGCCGGAAAAGAGAACGCAGCGAAGTAACAGACAACAGTTTTCCCTGTTCTTGACTAATGTGTAAGAAGATATTTCTATTTTTTGAGTGACTAGAAAATTGCAGTTTCTCCCATACACTCCAATACACACACTAACTTACAGTTGATGCACCGGGATCATTAGATAAATTACGAGCACACAAGGGAGCATAAAAATACTAAAATTCATACGCAAATCAACAGTTTAGGCGCTTCGTCTGCTGAATAACCGACCCAACTACAACCCACTTGACCGCCCGTTTGAAAGACTTTTCTYATATTGTTGCTACATACGCATATTCTTTAGCAATCATTCAACAACTTGGTGCTACCTTTTTGATTGTGTAATTTAAGTGCCACTCGACCTTTGGGCGCCTAACCCCTTGCCATGCATTCCCTATGAATTTGTGTTTGTAAGAAGTTTAGCATAAAACTCGAAAAATGTCCTTTTTACAATTCTCTGCACAGGTTTCTATGCAGCATCAACAGCCTCGTACAAGTCAATGCGAGTCTCCGAAGTTGTATAGCCACAAATTGATTGTCGTCAATTTATGTACCCTTTAATGCATCAAATTTGTAGAATTGTGTGTTTTTGTGCGTATTTTTGTAGGTATATTATTTRCAAATACAATTCTTAGGTAACGGACTAATATGTCTTTCATGGGAATCATTAGAAGCGTTGAAATCAAACTTTTTCAACCCTTCAAGTAGGCAATTCTCGGTAGTTAGGAATTTATAAAAGCTTCTTATTTCTTGATAGCGTCTCGGTTTTGCTTCAAGTTATATTTTTCGAAGAAGTAGAGTACTCGTTATTTGAAGTAACATTTTCTGTAATGACCAAATGAATTACATCTAGGCGCTTTCTTCAGTTTAGACAATTTAATGTAGTCWAAAGCAGCTAAATAAGTTCATAATAAAAGTGTAAGAATTTATTAATAAATAATAATTTTGTTGAWATCTATATAGTATAGGTTCTGGAAGGGATAAAGGCTTCAATAGCTCAAAAATATCTCTTATTATAATACTGAGCGTTTTGCTATTTTTTGATCTATACCTAGCAGTTCAAGGCATCAAAACGGAAAAGCGTCTCCAGCTGTCGAAGTGAGAGYTTTCGTGGCCTAACGAAAAGCGAACCAAACATAGCCTATTGAGCTCTATATTGTGTAAATTTAACAAGACGAGTCTTTTTATTAGTCCGCTAGATGTCCAGTAGATCCTCAGTGGTTTCATAACACATCAAATTTTGTAAAAAAAAAAAGCTCCGCTTTTGAGCTTTTTTGCTGCTTAAGAACTGAATTTCCTTTGGTACTTTTCTGAACGAACATTGGAATAATATAATCGTAACGGGTCGTAAGAGAACACTACTGTCACAATTTTTCTTTCCAATTTAGTTTTGGACTACCTCATCTTGTCAATAGGATTGGGAAAGAGTTGTCACCGACAAAGTCCGATAGTCTAGCGGGTTCACAAAGTTTAAGAAAGCATTAAATAATAGTGCGTAAGTAATAGCGRCATTTTTGCTTTTAGTTGAAAAAATTCTTCAGAATAGCAAGTATGTTGAGAAAAATACAAAATATTAAGCTTATTACATTATACCTATTGCCTAGGCAGTTAAAAATAAGAGTGTTGGAGAGCTTGGCTAACTGGCGGAGCTAGCTTAACTATTACTAGTAAAATCAGGTATACAAACTACTAGCATTCAAAAATGAAATTGTTTTCACGGAATGCCATTCGAAATAGAACTTATTTACTCAAGCTTTTTTGAGCTTTTGCTCTGTGAAATTSAAGTAGCATTTATTATAAAAAATATCAATAAAATTAGGTATACAAAAGACTAGCATTCGAAATAATGAAAGTTGTCTCAAGCTTTCAAAAGCCTTATATTAGCTTTCGCACTATGGTACTTAATATTTACTTATTATCAGCAAAATCACGAAGAGAAATTCTAGCAATTGTAATGTCAAAGGTCAGGCTTTCTAAAGCATTATTTAAGCTTTTATGAACTTTTATTCATGCCTTTCTAAGCTTCACCTGAACTTTTGTACCAAATAGTTTAACATTTATTTATTACCAGGAAATAATGCTCTTAGTGAAGAATTTTGGTTCTGCGTTTCAAAATAGTTTGACAAATATATTCATAATAGAAACTATGGATACCAAAAATTTTTCTACTTTTTGAAAAAGCTCTCGACACCATGGCGTTCTTTAAAACTTTCCATTATTACCAGAAAAATACGCAGACAGAAGACTAGCATTCGAAACATTAAAGCTTTGTTCAAGCGTACAGAAGCTTTATATGAGCTTCTCCACTATCGAATTTAATATTAATTTATTAACGGAAAAATCAGGAATACGAAAGTGTATCAATGGGTCAAAATTTATAAAGCCTTATTCAAACCCTGTAAAGCTTTTTYCCCGAGCTCTAAAGCTTTTTCTGAGTTTCTTCTGTATAATTGTAGCTTTGGATCCCACAAATTATCCTGGTGTTTGAAAAAGCTTTCAACATCATGGCTATACTCAAAACTGTCATTTATTATCAGAAAAAAACGCGTATACAAAAGTCTATCATTTGAAATATAAAAGCATTATTCAAGCTTTCAAAACCTGTAGCTGAACTTTTATAATTTGGAATTTAATATTGACTTATTCTGCACAGAATACCAGCATTCGAAACATATAAGGGTGTTTTTGAAGTTTTCAAAAGCTTTCTTTGTGCTTTTGTACTGAAGAATCCAAAATGGATTTATTGTCTGTAAAATGAAGACTTTGTAAAAACATTTTGTTTACCGTAACAAAATGTTCAGGGGAATATATACATATATATTTCTTGCTATCCAAAATACCTCAAAGTTATGTTTGTACCATTTATTATTAAATTATTTTAACTCGAACCCTCACTAAAAAAGATACATCATATAATTTGTAAATGTAGGTATTAGTTATAAGGGATAATCCAAGATGTACTTTTTTCAATAGCCWCTTTTTGACASATTTTGTATTAGGGTTGCGCCAAAAATTACTAAAAACCTCTGTTGAAATTTTTAAAAACAATTTCGGGCCTCTTCCGTCAAGTTAAACTTTTAACAGTTTAAGGTCCCACACAATCACTTCTATTGACATTTTATTTGGGTAGAAGTATTTGTAAAATATTATATACAAAACACTATGATTCGGTCTTCACAACACGTACGCGCATTGCGTTGACTGCTCGCTTTTCGYTTGCATATGCAGCCAGCATTGCTTCTTCTGCTGGTAACGACCCACTTTAGCACTTTGCCGGAAACCGGAACCACGCCGGAACAAATACTTTTGAATTTTAATTCCTTTCATACGCGTCCATGTGCTACAAATGCAACAGCAAACACACAAGTAAACAAAAATGAAAAGCTTTTGCCGAAGGAGCTTGGCCGGGCGACACAAGGGTTAAAGGCTGCACAAGTAGGCAGCGCGGCATTTATTTTACGTTTTTTCTACAAAATTAACACTTTTTCTGTTTCGCATAGCGCCAGCTGTTGTGGTGTTGTTGTTGGCTGAGCACTGTGGCCGCTGCAAATGCGGTTGCCTGCCACATTGTTGTGCGGCTGGCGTAATGCCGGCGAATTCTCTAAGCTTCGGTGGCTGAGCATTTGTTTTGTCACATAAGACGGCGTTGTTTTTCGGCGGCTTTTCCGCTGAAATTCGCCAGGCAGCGTACACAAACACACACATACATATAGACACATGTGTTTATTAGATTTACATGCATTTGCTTTGACTCTTTCTTTGAGCATTCCACGCTTTTCAATTGGACTTGCAAACTATTTTTTTGGTTTTTCTATTTTGTTGCTACTTCTTTTTGGTGTTTTTAATTTGTTGTTGTGCGAAATTGTTTTGGTTTCTGCCGCGATTTGCCAACACAATTCGCTTTGTTGCAACAATTTCCACTTTTGTAGCCATTATTTGGCTTGCAACTGTTCTTATTTTTGTTGTCGTTGTTACACTTGTCACCGTTGTTGTCATTTGTTGGCATGCAGCCAAGTATGCGACAAACGGACGGCCCAACAAAAGGCATACAAACAATGCCTTAACTCACAGCGGGAAACTTCAGCCGAGAGGGTGACGGAGAGAGAGCGATAGGAAGGCGAGGTCGCAAGAAAAGTGTTGCCCCGTTGGCTTTGTCAGTTAAGTAAAATTCCAGCCTTTTATTGACGAAGATTGCAAATATCTCYTGCATTTTGTCAAAGTAGGCATGCTAGAAAGCAGGCCAAACGAATACGAATTGAAATTAATGAAAATCTWACAGTAAAACAGTAAATAAATAACAAGAAAAATAGAGCGAAAGAGTTAGATTAACATTATATTTGAGCAGGAATCAGTGCCTAATATGTATGTGCGGTGTATGAAAATCGTTTGTACAGTATTTGTTCTGAGTTACATTGCTGATTTGTGGGTGCCAGAAATGCAACGCTGACATAGGTGTGACTCACACCATCAATAGTCTTGTACTTTAAAGAAAATTAGAGTAAGTTTGTGTGAAGGAAATTAATCCGCATCTCCTGATTATTGGAGGTTCGGTTGCATTGATATTCCTTCCAGATCCCCGTAGGTTTAATGAGGACCCCACA
Organism: Bactrocera latifrons; assembly: GCF_001853355.1. Taxonomy (NCBI): domain Eukaryota; kingdom Metazoa; phylum Arthropoda; class Insecta; order Diptera; family Tephritidae; genus Bactrocera; species Bactrocera latifrons. The sequence continues at coordinate 38,230 of NW_017536430.1, read as the reverse complement.
TACCTTTTACCTAAGATTAYAGAGTTTGCTTGACCAACAAAGACATTAGCTTCTGCTGGTGATCGTGTTTAGGGGCAGCTGCGTTGGTAAGCGTCTATGATGGAATGGTTCAGCGCATATAATCTACTTACCAGTCCTGAAGCTGGAACACTTCTGTCAGGCTATCCCTACCCATTCARATTCACTTCCAACGTATCATGAAGGTATCACAGTTCATGTAACCGGAAATACGTTTGAAGGAGAGTTACTTGACCTTTACTTCTAGCGCAAACCTTATGATTTTATGATCCGACATGAAGGGCTCTGATGACACCATCCACTGTGACATCTTTCCGTTCATTGGCCCTTTGCTCAAAGTGATGTAGAACACCACGCTCCTACTTATTGCAACGAATATGGGTTTACAGCAAACAAGTCCTCTAAGCTCTAACGTTTGCATAACCCCCCAGCATCAAGGACACCTTGTGTCACCTGCAGTAACTCACCAGTCTGTTCACAGCCTCTGGGGTACTGTGATGCCTCTCTCGGGAAATAGGCTGTAGCCGGAACGAAGTCTACTCATTCGCTGTCCTTGGCATGCACAGCAACTAGGTTCTCTGTCAGCAAATCTGAAATATAAACGAAAGTAATATTGTTCCTGACTAWAGGTTCTAGGTCCCTCGCTAGAGAGCTCACAAATTACCTTGTTGGCRTCCGTCTTGAGRCCTCTGAYCTCCGCTTTGTAGACCTAAGGTTCTTGGATCAGCAGARTGTCGAAGAATGCCAGAATGTCCGATGGAACCTGCTCGCGGTGACGGCATAGGCTGCGCCGCGTTATGTCCTCATCCTCAACCTCAACCACCAGCATTGCATCTGTTGCTCCACGCCGCTTATGACCACCGCTGAATCTGCAGTTTGATTGCTACTAACCTTTGCTGAGCTCGCGCGAATCGAAAGTTGATCTTAGTATAAAAAGTAATCTTAATTTACAACRGCATAACTAGTCCTAATTTAGTTTCATTTAAGTTAGTTTTCTAAGATATTCGTAAAAAAAAAAACAAAAAAACAAGATATTTGCATCGAAATAGCTGACACAACAAAATGATGTGATGTGAAAATTTAATAACAGTATTGCAATAAATGTTAGCTAACAGTTATAAGATTGTGTTAAACGCAACAAGTGTTAGTTAACAGTGATAGAGTTCTACTTAACATTGCTATTACATAATACAAAACTAACCGCACAAATTGTGAACTTCAAATATTTTACTATGAAAGGGAAGAAAAATGTTGTGAAGAAAATTTGTATACATAGAAATATGGTATATAATGGGTTATATACATGAATATAAAAATATATGGATATTTAATGTATATATGTCTCRGCAGAAGTTTTTGTCTTTCCGGGAAAAGAAAGTTTGCGCGTCAACCAACCGTCGTGACATGCTGATTTGAGACGGAAGTACTTGTTGGTCACCAGGCAAACGAACACTTATACTTCCTTGGCAGAAATGAAATCCAAATTCTCCCCAACGCCGTTCCAGCATACAATATAACTTTACTTCACAAAGTTACTCTACAAAGTCAGCATTACGCAGCTTTTTCATGCCTCATTAACATCCAATGGACTAGGGGGTTAAGTCAGCATTAGTATACTCTAACTGTATGTAGTATTAAGCGTGTATTGAACCAAAGAAATCACGTTGCTGGCTGCTGCTTCCGTGATTTTCTGCTGCTTTTACTTACWTAGTTTCAGTTTTTGTCTTTTCTTACGAAATTTAATATCTGCTATCAGTGAGTGCCTTATCGGAAGCAACAGCGCACAGCCAAGGTACACAAACGCCGGCTGAAAACGCGCAAGCTGCACGAAAGGCGACTGCAATCAAGCGACGTGTTTGGAATTTGAAAAGGACAATTTAGCAAAATTACGCAGTTGTCTAATTTTAAAGCAGAAAAATAAAAGTTGGCACAGACTAAGCGCCTTACGCTAGGCAACGCACATATAATATACTACACACACACACACACACCCGCAAGGGGACACGCACTTCGTAATGAGTCGGCCATTTGTGAAGGACAACACGCTACAGCAGACACCAGCACTTGTCCTCGCTCGTGGTCCATTACGGAAATTTGCTAATAATTTAAAGTCACTTCAAAATTCTGGCAGCGTGCTGAGCGAATCATGCACGACTACTTACTTACAATATTTGCTTGTTATTATTCCTCTTATTGACTTTGTTAGCATTATTGATGCCGTTGAAGAATTTTTGTTGCTGTCAATTTATTCCGCTTGTTGTTGTTGTCGTTGTTGCTACTGTAGCTATTTTTTGGTGTTGTAGTGTTTTATGGTTGTTGTTGTTGTCGTTATTCACTGTTGTTGCTGGTTATGATATTGTTGTTGCTTTTCTGTTGCTGTAAAGTTTGTTGCTCTGGTTTTTTGCTTKTGTTGTAATCTCGTTGTGGCGCTGATTTTGTTATTATTTGTTGTTATTGTTGTCGCCAAATATGCTGCTCTACTTTTTGTTGTACTTTCACTTTTTTATTGTAATTGTTGTTTTTGTTATTAATTGTTGTTATTGTTGTCGCCAAATATGCTGCTCTACTTTTTGTTGTAATTTCATTTTTTTATTGTTATTGTTCTTGTTGTTGTTAATTGTTATTGCTGGTTTTGTTGCTATTATAGTTGTTGTAAAGTTTGTTTTGCTTTTTTTTCTCTATTGTGTTGTTGTATTTCGTTATGACTGTTGTTTTCTCATATTACTGTTTTTGTTTTTGTGCTTGTTCTATCTACTACAGTTTCTGTGTTTGTTGTCAAGCCAAGAACAACTCTCACCCATCACCAACTTACAGCTGTAGCTATAGCYATAGCAGCGCCTCGTGCCAACCATAGCCATCCACCCTCTTGGAAATGCCAAGCATTAGYAAACATTACGAAACATTACCAATTTGTGAGAACTTAACACGAATGACCAACAAATTCATGCCATTCGCTTATGTTCGAGTCATGCTGTTCGCACGACTAACACACTGACACGATTTCCGYTCGCCAACGATGCCTGCTGGCACAAACAAACATAACTATTAATTTATTGAAAGTCACGGTATGAGGGGGAGTAGCGKGGTGACGAAGAGAGAGCAGTTACTGTCGTAATTCTCGAGTAGCTCGCACAAGTGCATGAGCATGTTGCACAGTTTAAGTATAGAGACGCAGGCGAGGGGCTTTTAACGTAGGTAGTGTAAATGTGTTGCCTACATTTAGGCGCATATAAGGACTCTTGGCTGCCTTCTTGACTATTTCATTCGCATTTGCGTTTATCGAAATAATATGTGAGCACACAACTTAAGTAAACACAGATATATGTAAATATAACTGTATATATATTAAATAAGTATATATACGAACATACATATATATATGTGATTTTGCATATATACATGCATAAATAGCGATTGAAGTGCCTTTGCGAATATTTCAAGTGTCATTTATGCATGCAATTTGGGGTCTGTCTACATGTAGGTATACGCATTGGTATGTGTGCGTGTCCCCATTTGCATAGTCAATGTGAATGAAGTGTCCATGTTTTAATGCATTTGACTRTAATAACAATGAAATTGTTTAATCAAGAAGTTGTTATTGATGTTTATGGGTAATTTTGCATGCACAATGAAAATTTTACTTACAAAAAATTAAGTTTTAGCTCTAGGCGAGTCATCAATATAATTGGAGAATTTCAGTGCTATTATCATTTCGATTTCGATTTGCGTCCACACAGTAAGGCTGGGAATCCTACCAGACGCCATCTGCAGTAGCTGTTTGGAAGAAGTTAAAGTAGAAACAGCTCAATTTTTAAGTTCGAACACAGKAATTGTACTACTATCTGTGCTAAGCATAGCCTTAAAGTCTTCACACCAAATTTTTTTCGACACTGCTAAGGTCGGATCAAATTTTAGGATCCTCACCGCTTAGAGCTGATTGGCTGATTGGCCGATCAGAGATGGTATAGGGAAGTCTATGGTTTTGAAGACTTAAACAAAAAGAACACTTGTATTCAGAGTATAGATCAGCTCTATATTTGGGGTACAAAACCTTATAGGATGCTTGAGTTTTGGAAACACCAGAAAGGAAGAAACAAAATATAATCATCCCTTTAAGTTGACCAAGGTGTTTTCTAGCAAGAATTTTAGGTCAAAGAGAGTAGCATTTAGGATAGTTAAGGAAGAAGATTATAACAAGAGATACCTAACTTGCGATCGCACGATTTTTCGGAGACAAAAGAAACTAGTATTTTTGRGTGATAGGGACGAAGACAAAGTCGAAAAGTAACGAAAAATCCACGAAATTGGTTAGCTGAGTTTGAGGTAGAAATAATATCATATAAGAGAGTTAAAGGAGAAAGACGAAATATGCTCTACGATGCTGTAGTTGGTGAACAGCCGTATGGAAATCCACTTACCGCAAGCCAATGGAAAGGGTCAGAGGCTCGCTGTGCTGTGCATAACGGAAGCTTTAAGAACTGCCACTTTTAGACCTCTTCGCTGAAAACTGTAAAGCAAAATTGGCGGAACGACTACTGGCTTCAGGAGAAATATACTGTCCAGAGTTAGGCATGATCACGCAGTTTATTTCAAGCTGAGGTCTTTGCTAGCTAGTCTTGTCGTAGAGCTAGCCTCTAATGCAGCTACAGGTAATTCCAGAGTCAAAAACTAAGTAGACAGTAAGCAGCAATCAAGCCAGTAACCTCGTAACGCATATCGGCCRAAAGAGTCTTGGGAAGCAAGGCAGCAGTGTTTCCAGAAGCAACAAATTCACTTCAACTGGGTGGAAGGCCATAAAGGCACCGAAGGCAATGAAATAATGGAGTTCGCCAATGGTGTACGGCTAACACTCAAAAAYGTGAGCAACCTTAAGAAACCTATACATTGTCTATACGACCATCTGGACAAAAACATGGTAAAGAAAATCATCACATGAGCTATCTAAATCAGAATTGCAAAAGTCATGTGCAAAACGGCCGTTCGAATGACACAAAATTTCTATTGGCACTCGRCAGAAGAAACTGTAGGAACATGATCGCAATACTAACTGGTCACTGTCTGGAGGCGGCACACGCCCACAGAAGAGTGCTCACAGACCGAGAAKACKGCAGGAAAYGTATAGAGCAAGGCACCAGCGAAACAATGGAKCATCTCTTGTGCACTTSTCTCGCATGAGCAAGATGGTATATTACACTGGATGATGTACCGATAGAAACTATAGACTCTGTTAAAATTTGCTTAAATTGCAAGCATCATAARGAATGACTACTCCTCACGCACCTACTAACTAAACTCAATCTGGTATCGCAAAGGACCAACACTRGTCCATTGGTGGCTCATTGGCCTACCAGATTAACCTAACCTTACATAACCTCTCAAAGGAGAGTTGCAATACTATTTTTCAAAACTGAAATGCATGACTTTAAAAATTTCTGTATAGAAAGAATGGTATTCGGCAGAGTTAAAGAAAAAGACTGAAAAAATAATGTCTTTCCGCATGATATTCAAACAATATTTTACAATGAAAAGTACTATATTTGGGATAAATGTAGACCACGTTATCAAAAGATATGACAATTGAAGAGAACTTCGTCTCATAGACTATTGCAAGTTTATTGAGCTCTCGAAGCAGGGTATAAAATATGTGGGGGGTATGATGTAAATGCTAAAAGGAAGAGATACTTTATGGATATTTTTTCAGCAAGACTCAAGTTTGGTATTTGAATTCGAATCTGAAGCTTCAGAAAACCTGTAGTTCCAATTTTTTTGTTTCAAACAAGTCTCAGAAATGTCTTAGATATATTATGAAGCTTCTAATATTTAAAGGGTTAGTAGAAATAAACTGGCTRTCTTCCGACTGAGTTAGTTCTCGAACAGTTCTTGCAAAAAATTTGTACAGCTTTACTTCACTTTGCCACATTACTTGTTCTTGTGGAAGGTCTAAAAGGCAWATACCCGAAAGTACTAATTGGGAAAAGAGACAGCTGAAAAAAAGAGAGATAAATGAATAAAATTTAAAAAAAAATTTAAGTTCAAATCGAATTTTGGTAGTAAAAATTCCTTCAAAACAATTTAATAAACGAATTTTTTCACAACAGTCTCGTATTGAGCTCCGATCTTCGATATTCAAAGGAGAAACTTTCAAGCAGAACTGTGCAAAAAATTACTCAACAAAGTTCAATTACCTGCCTGGCTTCAAAAAAAWGTTTCGAAAACAAATTTTTCCCAGTGTAGCAAGACAATTTAAACACTTAAGCAWTAAGTGGTGGTAAACATTGAAAATCACGTTGTAATATTAAGCCAAGACCCAACGCACATTAGAATTTATTTAATTGCTTTTTACAAGTGGCTAACATGCGAAGCTGCAACATAAAACGTGTCCTTACGGAATTTAAACTTGGCCACTGCAAATTCCAAACAAACTGACATGGCAAATTTGCAAACACGCACAMATTTACTTGTATATATCTATGAATATATATATTTCTTCAAATGTAACTATGTTTACGCTGGCACAGCRTGTAATGCCACAGTCCTTGAGTAACTAAGCAAGTGCTTGAAACTCTTGTAAGCCTACGACTGGCACACACACGCGCACAAACACATACACACACGTACTTACTTACAYATTTACATATATACATACTTATATWCTTATAAATASTAGTGGCTGCCCMGTAAATATGTATTTGGTTGTGACAAGTGCCATGCGGCAACGGTAGTCAGTCAATGCCACAAAACCGGCTCGTATATCGCACGTTAGGGAGCAATTTTGAATTTTAATAAACCAAACACCTTGCCCGCTGTGTTCAATTGCACTCATTGTCACTCGGGCGCAACATCTTTCAACCTTATCGTGCCACCACTAAGTCGCCAGACGTGTGCTACTTCATTAGACAAATTTGTCCAACATGTTGCTCAGCTCGACGTGCAGCGTGACTCGCAGGTTTTGCGCTAGTCATTGTCRGCACAAAATTTTGTRTTTTTGTTAAATKCATACAAACAAAAATATATACAGATTTTTGTTGAGAAATGTAATAGTATTTACTTACTTAATCTGCTCTTTGAAAAATATTAACTACGAGAAGGACTAAGTGCCAGATTGCGATGTTATGTTTTCAAAAGCTCTTAAGAGTTTCTTATAAGTAAGTTTACGCTGAAATGAAAAGAGAGAAAAGTTTGCGGAAGATCGCGTAAACTGATGTCTGATATTTAGAAAATCCACGGATATAATAGGCTGTCAAAAAAGTCTTGCGGTATTTCTTGCGATATTTTTATTGAATTTTCAATTGTTCATAAAATTTTTTTCGTGACTCCTGCCTAGCTCTTGATCGATGCTACGGCTGCTACTATGACGGTCTCTTTCGACCAATTCAGCGGTTTTAACGCAATTTTCGATGACAGGCCTACCGGAGCGTGGCGCATCTTCGACCACCTCTACACCAGAACGAAAACGTTGAAACCATCGTTGTGCGGTGGAAATGGAAACTGGATCGGGTCCATAAACTGCAAAAATTTTATTGGCGGCTTGAGATGAATTTTTGCCTTTATCGTAGTAGTACTGTAAAATATGTCGTATTTTCTCTTTATTTTGCTCCATGTTTGCGACGCTATAACTCACGAAAGACTTAAAAGAAACGACAATCAATCAAATACGTTTTAGCGCGTGAAATGAGCTTTCCAAAAAGGTATTGCATGACCCGATGCGACGAATAAAACTAGAACTACGCGCTCCCAGCACCAACTAGCGAAAATACCGCAACATTTTTTGACAACCTAATATATACAAATCTTAATCTCACACATCAAGTCTACTGCTAAGCACTGAGATACAAAATAGGCTCCCAGACAGAGCAGTTACTTCTGACTTCTCTCAAAATCTTAAGATATTGAAAAAATCATCGTTAAAATTCTGAAAATCGGCTGCATATCGGACTCATAAACTTCTTGATATTTGTAGTGGTTTTTGCTGAAGTAGAGAAGGACCAAGGGTAAATGATCAAGTAAAAAGTACCCAGCCTGACAAATAGTGCCACTAGAATTAAACTCGTATCATTCTTAGTTAGTCCTGACATTCAAAAGGATTGGAGATGCTCAATCGCAATAAGCCTGCTGATCCGCCGTCGTCGCTGCCGTTAATTTTACTTTTAGTGCCCTCTAGTTTCTTGGCATGCCGTTCAAATTCCTGAACAGTCTGCCTCTCACCGTAGAGACCTACTAACTTTGCGGCGGTCCGACTTTAGCTTCTTTGCTGTCGTCACCTTCTTACTACCGGGACTTTTAACGTTGACTGCGGTCCTCAAACTCACCATGAAGTAGGAGAGGTTCTTCGTGATTCCTACTCGCACCTCAGCCTTATCTTCGCATCAAGCACAGAAGCTTATGCTGACTGGCTAACCATTCTTTACAGGTAATTGAGCTTTCAAAAGGAAATTTCTTTTGCTGCTTTTTTTTTTTTTTTTTTTTTTTTTTTTTTTTTTTTTTTTTTTTTTTTTTTTTTTTTTTTTTTTTTTTTTTTTTTTTTTTTTTTTTGTGGAGGTCAATTTCGCCGTCCTGTGCAGTGACCCCTAATGTACTAACTGATTTCAAGATCGCTTTCAACCTACTTCCACCTACATCCATTTCGTTTTTGCCTCTTTTACTCTTCATGTTTATTGGGACACCACTCAGAGCTGCCATCCAACTCGCAGAAGTTAGTTGCAAGGTTATTCTGTTAAATGGCCAACGTCAGGGTTGACGCGCGCCCTTATAGGGCAATGTGTTCAGAGTCGACCAGCGAGTTCTCTTAACCTTCACCTACCACATCAACTTTATGGTGACGGGAGAGGAATGTACAGTAAGGCCTAGAAGGGGTTTAAAGTGACGGAGGAAGTGTCGATATTAACCCGACGGCTATTTCTATAGGGTACCAGTACCAGAATCAGTATTCAGTTGACTGAATTGTTCGACCACCAGCAGGCTTCAAACGAATCCAAAAGCTTCATGATGCTGATATTATAATCGAAATCAAATTCGTTAGGAGTTATCATAGACCGTGCACCACGCGGAGGCGGTTTAGCTTAAATTTTGTATCTAAAAGTAACTGAAATATTTTAATATATTTAGGAAATATGTTTTCAAGAAAGTTGCCTACATTTTGGCGCTATGAAATTTTTGGCTTTTTTTAGTATTGTTTTCTAGAAAATATGTATTATTCGTTTTGAATATTTTTTGAATAAGTTTTTTTGTTTTTTTTTTAGAAAATATGTGTTATTCGAAAATTTTTAAATATTTTTCGAAATTTTTTAGTATTTTTTTAAATTTTCTATGATAATGTTTTTAATAATTTTTATTTTCAAATTCTTAACGTAATTGCTTTAAATTTTATAGCCATTTGCGTTGTTCATTTACGATTTCAGTAAATGAAAACCAATGCAGATGTGTATACCTTCGGCATACCAAGCAACACCGAAAAGTATGCAACGAATTGCCTTACAGCATAACTTTCGCCAGCAATTTGCGCTTTGTTTGTGCTTTACGCAAGTGGTTTTATTTTCTTTTGGTGCAAGCAAATGCAAGCTGCTGCCAAATTGTAATACAATACGGTTGGGCAATCGTCTGCATACGCATGTGTGTGCCTGTGTATGTATGCGCTGGTATATGAGGCAAACAAAAGCATTTCATCACTTGAGTGAGAAAAACACAAACGTGCAAAAGTTAATAAAAATTGCTTCATTAACACTCAATTTGCGGTTCGTTGCACACATGCCACCAAAACACACATACATGCATGCATGCAAACTCATATACGTATCTCATGCTGTGCTAGTATATACAGAAGCACGCTTTGAGCAGCCGCTCATTTGCATGCATATGCTTTCAGCTTTGGTTTATATGCACACATACGGACTTATAACAACACAATTACAAAATAACTGTATATGTATATATATCTCCGTGTTGGCCTAGCGCAGTTCGTATTGTAATTGTGCCAAGTCGGCATAACCAAAAGCCTCGAGAACTTAGCACACTGAGTCAAGAGGCCAATAAACCAAATCACTAGTCCAAAAATATGCTCGAGTCCTGCTTCACACGCTACAACAACCACAGACTTATAGCTCACAAGTCTATAAGTGTGTGTGTGTGTGTGTGTTTGTATTGCCCATCAATACTCGCACTGCTMGCGCCAATTTAAACTTTTGAAGGCGTCTTCCTTCATTTCCTTTACGCATATATGTACCGCTTGTGTATGTGGTCAGCACGGGCGATCGATTGTGGCTTTCCGCTTCGCTTCTACTCAGCTGTTTGCGTGCGGTGGCGGTGCACAATGCCGTTGCTTTGGCTTTCACTGGCCGTTCATGCGTGAATTCGCATTGCAACCTCAGCTAGCGCACACTTGTACTCAATTGCCAAAKCGTCTGAGTAGCTGCGTACTTGAGGAATCACTGTGAAAACGCTGAACTGGTTTTGACTCAGCATATTTTCTTCAACTTCTACCGACAAAATAACTAATGTAGCCTGAAAGCAAGCTCTTATTAATTTTGAATTTTTTTTTTTTTTCTTGTCTAAAATTTAGAGTACCGCGTCATTAAATCCGCTTCTTCCTTAGTTTATGGCTTTCGAACTTTAGTCCAACAATCTGCTTTCGAGCTTCATCAAAAAATCAGCTCACTTTCACTATAATTGAGAAAAGAACTATTCTCTTGCAAMGCATAGCGATTTAAATTTCTAAGAGAGAAAACATGCTACTGCCTACTGAGCTCTTCAAATCGAGACWTATATGTGTCTTTGATTTATCTTTTTTCAGCCACTTCTATAGCACAAACCCTTATGAATATCTATTATTTGCTAGATGTAATTCGCCACAAATCAGTTAAAGAAGTTAAATTAGCTGAATATTTATACTTTTCTGTGCTTTTTAGTGTATTCAGCAGAACTTAGTACGTATGATAAAATTTATGGGGATCATCTGAAATCTGTAGGCCCTTCTCCATTTTTCACTCTATATTCTGTTCCATCTACTCCTGAAATATGAAAGTACGGTTACTTCATCTTTAAATTCATTACAGCTAGCAACATTTAATACTTTTTCCAATTCTTGCTAGTTACCAAGATTTCAATTATTCCATTATTACTTATTTTATCTTTTCATTGCATATACATACTTCACTTGAAGGTATTGTGACACATTTCTTAGATTTCTAAGTAATTTCATAAATTTGATCTTTGTTTCCCAAAAGACATACAATTGAATAGGTTTCATTAAAAATTTACAACTTTTTTTTATAATAGTCCCAAAACACACTCCCAATAGCTTTAAATCAAGCTTTCGAAATCAAAATGCATTTGGCTTCCGRAAATTAAAGACTTCTGGTTTAAGGATTTTAAAGTTATAAATATTTTGGTATAAGCTTACGAAAATCGAAAGCTTTTAGATCCAGCTTTCGAAGCTAAGAATGCTTTTGGTTTCAGATTTTGAAAGTTACAAMATTTTCGTGTAAGCTTTCGAAGATAACAATTATATTTATAATATATAAACTAATATTGTTATAATTCGAGAGTTAAAAAAGAGAGAGCTGTTTCGGATTCCGAAGATTAAAGAGCTTTTGGTTTCAGAATTTGAAAWGAATTTCATGTAAGCTTTTGAAACACGAACAGCCTTGAGATCACGATTTCGAAGATTAGAAAGCTTTTGGTTAGAAAACTCAAAAGTTAAAAGGATTTTGGCTTAAGCTTTTAAAGTTTTAAAAAGTTTTAAAAGCTTTTGGTTAGAGCTTTCAAAGATTGGAAAGATTTTGATTTGAGGAAACGAAAATTRAAAAGATTTTTATTGGAGCTTTCGAACAATAAAAGCTTTTGGTTTGAACTTTCGGAAATTTAAAAGCATTTGACAATCAAAAGGCCAATAAAATTGCTGAACGGCATGAATTGCATAAAAATTACTTTCATTGGACTTTATTTAAACAAAAATCTGGTTTTGAGAATCAGAATTACATTTTTAAATATTCAACTAATTATACCATCTTAGAAGGAACTGTACGTTTTTTTTTTTTTCAGGACAAAAAAAAAAAGCACCTCGCTGGATAGCATTTTAAAAATTAAGCTTCCATACCATTTCGAAGAAATAGCTGATACATGAAATGGCTTCTGCGGTGTGAAACTTAACTATTCAAACTGTAATTCTGCTTAAAAAATATATTCAATATTGAAGAACTACTATACTGTAGTTATATTGTTGCTTTTTTATAACAAATTTCGGTCGGAATTTCGAATCGATGATTCAAAAAATAGTCAAGCCAATAAAGAAGTTGCTTGACAGCCATTTTAACTGCCGGAGAGAAGATTAGAACTAATTGTATTGTTTTGGATCTTATTCTGGGTAAAAATTTTAAACTTATTCTTTTGGGGGAGGAAAAATCTGACATACATATGTGTACAGTTCGGAGTACCTTAATGCAAGCTATAGATTCTAATTTATTTTCCCACTAAGCGTTGTCCTCGTGGAAAAATAATTGTAAGAGGAGTAGCACTAAAGTTACTGAGCCGGAGTAGTTTTTATAAAATATCTTTTGAAATCACAGAGCCTCAAATACTTAATATTCACTTAATAGTGTACCAAAATTAGCACAAGATTATAACGGGGTACAGTTCGGGACATCCTGCAATAAAATGTTGGCAACCCTAAAACAAGAAATCAACAATTGACAGTTAAGGCTTACTATCTGGCTGTCTTCATTATTSAATAATATTTCAAAAACAATGAAAGCTTGGCGGCCGCATTTTGAAAATTTCACAAAAAAACCCTGTACATAGGTCTCGTTCGCCCAAAAAACGCTTCCTTCCAATTATATAACTCTTTCATTCACAGTATCAGTTGTTTGTTCGTTTCTCCCCATGCTAATTATGCCTTCGACTTGCAAAATTATAACACCTTTCCAACTTTGCTGGTTCTACCACTTTTGCCTTTATGCGAATTCAAAATACACGTTCGTTTCGCCCATCGCTAAATATGTATTCAACTTTTTTGGAATTTTATCATTTTCAGATAATATTACTTTTTAGTTTAGCTTAATAAATGATGAATGCCATAAACAACAAAAAAAAATTTAATTTTTCAATTTATTAGCAAAAACAATTATTATATCCATTTAACGATAAGTACGCATGTTTTATTAGACGATGTAATAACCAACATAATTTGAGGATAATTGCTCTGATATTGGTCAGCGCTGAGCACTTTAAAATATACAGCAAATACAAATTTAATTATGAGTATGCAAGCGTGTTGCTATTGTTGCTACATGCGCCATTAAAATATGAAAACAACAGCAATACATTTATATATATGAATATGTGCATACACCGAAAATTACAACAACAACTATAAATATATTCCAGCTACTAAACCAGTTATGGCATAATAAAAACACTAACGGTAAATCGAAACTGCCTTCAAACAGTCAACGCCTGATAGCGCGTTGCACTGTGCGCTTGGAGGATAAAGCTTGACATTAACAACAACGCATGGCATAACATAATATAGCAAGGCAAGGCATGGCTTTCACCACGAATTTGTCTGCGTTTATATTTATAATTACCGAATTAGACAACTGCGTAAAAGCAGAACATAAAATTGCAAAGTGCAATAAGAGTGGCAGAGTGTGGTAAGTGTGTAACCAATGTTGAGTCGGAGGTGAACGGGATATATGTATAACAGATATACAAGTATAACAGATATATGTACGGTAGTTCGGGTATGACTAAATGYGCTGTGCCAGCGTTGACGAGAACGTGATTAAATTTTCGCTTAAAATGCACGAAAATGGTGTGCACAGTGGGACGAGAAGCGAAAAA